>NC_052396.1:16369630-16669630 GCF_009389715.1 Phoenix dactylifera | reverse complement strand
GACGCTCGTCAGAGGAGCCTCGCCATCCGTCGGAGCCCCTTCGACCTGCACAGCTCCCTCCACCATCGCGGTTTCCAGTGGCCCATCCCTCGCTCGGCAGCTCATTAGCTGCTCGCGAACAGAGTTGCTGATGGCATTGCTTTTGCTTCTAAGCCCATTCGAAACCGCCACCGCTCCTCCGTCTCTCTGCTCGAATTTGCGCATTTGGGCAATGTTTTCGCTCGCTTTCTGGAACGAATCGAATCGAAGCCCATCAATTATACAAGAAGAACAAGAGGGGAAAGAGATTAGAATGGCAGAGAAGAACAAAGATCTCTCATAAACTGGAAACAACCAAGAGGTAAGTGATTCTTGCCTGAGTGTGTGATTGGCTGAGCTTCCTCAACCCTTCCTCCCCCCCTTCTTCGGTTTTCTGGGCCTTGTAGTTGCTGCCTCCAGCCTGGTCTCCCCTGAGGGAGTTGTCATCTATCTCGGCCATCGGGCTCCTTCTGCAGGGCGACTGCTCGGCCTTTCTCAATGAGCTCCGGCCGAGAGATTGAGGCTGAGGATTGTGATGCAGGGTATTCTCATTTCCCGTCCTTGTGGTATTTGCAGGTGAGCGGGACCGAGGGGACGCACTCCTCCGTTCCCCACCTCTCCTGTCAGCCACAGCAGAGGACCCACTACCCTTCTCCCTCGCCGGGACCGACACCATCTTGGCAGGCTGCCTCGATCTATCACTGGGAGAGCCAGATGAAGTAGGAACTTCGGATCTCCTCCCTGGAGACCGGCTCGCCCTCCTCCTTCCCCCACCGCTGCTCCTTTCCCTGATCCCGGACCGCTCTCTGCCAGGCGTCCTTCGGTGGGGAGAAGGCCTAGAGATTGGCTTCTCCCAATCCTCATCCCCCTTCTTCTCGTGATCGAAATCGTAGCTCCGCTTCGAGCCCGAGCACTTCCTATGCCCACCCCCGTTCGCATTAGAGGCCTTCTCTGAGGAGCTCTGGCTGAGGCGACCGCACTGGATGAGTGCAGCATCCATCTCCTCTTTCGTGCAGCTCGATGTCCTCACCGGGGCGGCCGGTGGGACGGCGACCGCCAAAGGACTCCGATCCCTGCCATTGCTGCCATCTTCTTTTTGTGGGATCTTCTTTGTGGGTGTCTCCCCTTTCTTCTTACCCTTCTGAGTGACAACAAACACCGGCTTCGTCTCAGCGGCTGCTTTTGCCGCTGGCTGAGCTGCTACCCCTCTTTCCTTCTCGTTCTTCTTCTCCACCTTCTTCTCATTTGGGATACATTTTGATGCGGGATCAGGAGGGGGGGAAGGGCTCTTCTTCCTGCTGAAACAAAGACCCATTTTTTTTTTTTCACGAGAGAGAGAGAGAGAGAGGATGAGAGACTAAGAGAGACCCAAAAAAAAGGAAGCCTCAAGGAATTCAAAATAATTTTGTACAACGGGCGGGATGTTAAGGAGCCTGCAAGAGAGCCGTTAAATGTGGGTCCGGGAATCGAGGAGGGGAAAAGAGGTAAGCGCTTTTGGACCGCCAACTCCCGTTTGAAACAAGGGAGGTCTTCTTGAGGCGTGACGGGATTCAAAATAATTTTCCTACAACGGGAGGGAGCCTGCAAGATAGCCGTTGGATGCCCGTCCTGTAAAGGCCTTTTGGGGTACGATGGGCCCACCTGGGTGGGGCCCAGCTTCAATTATATATTTATCGTTTCGATTTTAAGATTGGACTTTAAGTTTTGTGCATTTAACGGTCTGAAAACGGCTATATTCAGGAGTCCGTCCTATCCGCATCTTCCAGATCGGGCCAGCAATGTGGGGGTAAAAACAGCGGGCTGGGCTGGAAATGGAATCGACCGTTGAACGCCTACTTGGGGCACGTGGGATGAGGAGGGGCTGTTGTTGGCTCGTACTCTAAAAAAAAATAAAAAAAAAGGAGTAACGGAGTGGGTGGCCGTCACCTTTAGTATTCCATGCTTCTTGCGATGTTGTAGTTTTCTTCTTCTTCTTCTTCTTCTTCTTTTCTTTCTTTCTTTTTTTTTTTTCTTGCTAAAAAAAGCATCTACCGTTCGAATATGAATACATCTAATAAAATCAAAAAATAATAAATCTCAAAATATCTGGGCAACTCCCCCTCTTCGATCTGTAGAATCCTTCAAAGTAACAAGCATATAAGAAGTCACTCAGTCCGCAGCTCCGTTAGCCTCTCTGAACATATATCTGGCCTAAAAACCACACCATCACTTACCATGGCCCAAATATCCAAAAGCAAGAAGGTATCTTCCTCCACCCCCACTCGGGCCATTCTAAATCCAGCTGATTATGGTGGCCAAGTCACCTTTCAATATAACCGAGCCAGCCTATAGCACACACCAAGCATGGCTTAGAGCGGCCCAAGCCACCTGCAGCTCTACTTTAAAAACTAAGTTATCGAAAATCTGGTAGCCACCAGCAGCCACTATCCAAGAGTTCGAATCTCTAATGACAAACCCCGCACCGCCTCTTTTTTGCATGAAGCTTGACCTCTGGTTTTTGAGTGCTAATTTGCACTCCATTTGGGATTTCAACTTAAAAAAAAAAATAGAAAAAGAAAAAAACCACCACTCAAGTTTGCAGTTCATCCATACAGTGAGTAGACCGTCTAGTGATGTAACTGAATGATGTAGCGAAACAAAATACTCGGAAAAGGTTATCTTAGGAAAACGGCTTATTTGAAAATCCGTCCTCTATTTCGTTGCTTCATACTACCATAAGCCTGTAGTACTAAGTTCACTGACATATTTGTTCTAGTTATAATTTTAATTGGATAAGTTTCATGGACTCTCTTTAGTTTTCATGCAACCCTCTTGATAAAAGGAATTTTGTTTGCTTAACTAGGAAAACATCTTTATGCCACAAAATAAACTATAATCTTAAATGTCCTTGGACATTCGTTCCCATCGAGAGCCGTGTGCATCAATAATAATCGTTTCAAACCTCAACAGGAAAATCTTGTTTAAGATGTGATTGGTGCATGAAGTTTATACTAAGTACTCTTTTTTAAACAAAATTCAGGATTTTGTACCCAAGTTATTTAGCAAGGGCGGTCAACTGGGAGCAATTTAAGATCTGCCATATCCTTACTTTTCAGAAAGGATTTTCTTAGATGTAAATATCTTCAGATGGCCTAACACATAGTAAGACTCATGTCCAGAAACTCCATGTGGAGTGTCTGCTGTCATGAGAATCCAGAAGAAATTTAACCTTCGATAATATTCCCAGTCTCTACAATCCCATATGGTATCCTCAATATCAAATATTTGTTGATGGAGTGGTGACAAAGTCGAGAAAATGACATCAAAGCCTTGCCAATATACTAAATTCAATGTTTTCCAAGTTTATCCTATAAACTCTTGAAGTACTTCACACTTTTTGAGAGCAATAATGTTTTAAACTTTCTCAAGGGCATATACAGGCAAATTTCCAGCTTGCTACTATGTAAAGCTTCTATAAAACTTAAAACTAGAATCTTTCTTGTTTTCCAATATCCAGTCATTGATAGTGGTCTGAATGCTTTAATATGTGGATATTATGCTACTTTAAATACGCTTTGCAAGGAAAGCCATAAACATGAAATAGGAAAATCACTGGACTGTTTTATTCAGCAGAAGTGTATCAGTCATTATGCATAGCAATTGTCAAGCCTGATATAGCTGACTTATGCTGCTGAATTAGAAACTACAGATGTTCATAAACAGGATCTGCTAGGGTAGAAGGCTCTTAAGAACTCTTGAAGAGGTCAATACTACATTCATCGGTTTTGTCAATCCAACCACTTTACATCACATGAATTGAAAGCCAATATGATGTTCTTCCTCCAGTCAATAAGGTATATACAATTGAAAAACTTCCTTTGAGTTTGCTCAAGTAACAAGGAATCATTCAATCAACCAGGAAGAAGTTTTTGCTAAGCATCAACACTCATATTTATCAGTACAGCTTTCTGGAAAAACAGGGTTTGTCTTATGGATAATCACATAAATAATGGTGAAATCTATTTTCAACTTTGAAAGTCATCCATGAAAAAGCAAGTCTCAGTTACATTATAGTATCTATAAACACCACAAAATGGACATGCAGAAGTGGTCGCTAGTTCTGTGTTAGTCTGGGCATAATGAGTTTCAGCAATAGTTCATGCACCAGCATCAGACCATTGCTACACTGTGTTGAATAGTTTCAACTGTCAGGAGACAGAATTCATGATCGAACTGGCCAAACAGTGCAGTGATTTACAAGTCCTCACGCTAGGGGTGCTCAATAAAATCTCCACAGTTCTTACTCATCAACAACTTTAGTTGGCCCTTGGGATCCTTGCATCACATCCTTTCATACAGGAAACAACTATTTAGACAGCCTTAGTATCTTGATTATCAATATTTATGAAGAGAAAGGACCCTGCAGGTGCACCAGTGGTCTTTCTTACATAAGTACATATGCATGCAAGCATGTATCTATGCATGATCCCAGACCAATACATTAGAAGTGAGATGCAGTACCATGTAGCAATACAGCTCGGTACCAAGGGGCATACAGATACCAATACCCTAATAATACGGTATGGCTAATACAACTGTTATATTATGGGTGCTTTAATCCATGATTAGACCATTTTTATAAAAAACAATCAAGTACATTTGTATTGATGGCCTTTATAGTATTATCAAATCATAATAAAATAAATAAATTTGCCCCTTATAGTATCATCAAATCATAATAAAATAAATAAATCCATGAGGGTGCTCCTAATGGGTTGAACAATGGTATGCCATACCATACCATAGCAAACCATGCGGTATGGAGCATACCGTACTGTACCGATACATGATATAGGAGACGTATCGACACTCAGTACGCTGAACCGCCCTCATGCCGGGTGTCCCAATATAGTGACAAGGTGGCACCGATACGGAGCCCAACACTGAGATAGCGCACCTTGACTTGAACACCATATATACAAATGTGTCATCTTGCAAAAGTGAGATATATAATTTGTATAATATGTATCACATTACCTCTATTTATTAACTCAAAAAAACTTCATTGTATCAGACTAAACACTCCAAGGCCCTGGATAACAAAAAGAATTCAGAAATTTTTGGCAACATAAGGAGAAACGACTGCACTTGAAGTGTAAATGAAGATCTCGATAGCACAACATGCCTTTTTCTCAAAACACTTTTGGCTCGACCATTTTAACTTTTTAATTGATTTTCTATTATATGAATAACCTCTAGAATCATAGTATAATAACTTAAGGATCCACATTAAACCCATTGAACTAACTAATATTGGCTTATGAAGGAGCATTTGATGGACGGCTACGATCTTATTAATCAAGATTGTTTGTTGTATATTTGATAAATATACTATCCTTTTGGTTGGTATGCTCTTTCAAAGTCATCTATTGGCAAGTGAAGATGGGTGGGTGTATCTACTAAAATAAATGCTAGACATGTAAGAAACTAGCTTGGTCCACATGGCTCAATTATGGGTAGGCCTCCGCATAGCCTTTTGACTCGATGGGTTGTGTTAGTCTTAGATTTTCAAGCTTGACTGAAAATCGAACCAATCTCGGGCTGGCCAAAGTTTAGCTAATTGACTCAATCTGGCTCAGCCTAACTTGACCTCAAATAGACATGAATTTTTTCATAAATAAATGATTTATACATATTCTTAAAAGTTCCCTCTTTGGCTCCCCTTTGTCCTCCTCTAGCTATCACCCCATGCCTTGTGCCCCCTCCTCGACTATTAATCACAACCATCATCGCCTCCCTTGCTCTACCTAACAAGTGAGCTTCGACCTCTCCTCCTTCTTCCTTCCTCCGCTCCCTCCCTCTCCCTCTCTCTTGCTTGCTCTTCATCGTTGGATCCGTTCGACCTACCATAGGTGCTTGGAAGGTCAAAAACCCTCTCCCTCTTTCTCTACTCTCCCTCCCTCTCCCTCTTTCTCTACTCTCCCTCCTCTCTAGCCCACTGTATGGCCACGGAAGCCATTCGGCCTATGGAATTAGCATGAAAGGCCAAAACACCCCTCTCCCTTCCCCCATCACTCCACTCCCCTTCTCTCTCTTAGCCCCCCAACCAAGCCACTGGAGCCACTCAATTATCCTGGTTGCGTCAGGCTAAGCGCAAGTATTTGGACTTGTTTGAGATAGACTAAATTAGGCATAGGTCCCCTCTTTCCCCACCAAGCCAAACTCAAACCACAATTTTTAGGCTCAAGTTTGGATCAGGCCGATCTTAAGCTTGTTGTCCTTTTGTTGATATTAGAGATATGCTTGGCCCGACCTAACAACTACCCAGGTCTAAGGAGAACATATTTTTATAATCAATTACATCGACAATTGGCTAAGAGATGGGCTCACAAACATAGAAACAAGCTCAAAAGGGTTCATCTTATAACAAATAGATAATAAAACACAAGAACATTAGATAATAAAACACAAGGAATACATTGAATATTGTTTTAGATTTCCTTGGAAGATTTTTTTAGATTTTCTTGGAGACCTAACTTCCAAGAACATTAGAAACAGAAAAAAAAATATTATCATTGAATATAGGATTCTTATGCAATATAAAAAGACCTCTAAGGTAAAAGGCACAGAAAATAATTCAGAAAAAGAGAATCTCCTATGCTTCAGAATGACATAACACATATTAAATTTTGTAACCAGCATACATTAATAGAAGGCCATAAGGCAAGGAAAGTAGTGACATGTTAACAGTAAGACTTCTTGAGAAGTTGGTACCAACATAGAGAAGGAAGTGGTGCAATGAGCATAAGTGACCCAACACATGACACCAAACATGAAGATCCATCCATCAAATATGCAACCACATAGTGCAACATGACATGCTACAAAAGAAAGCACCATCTACGACCAGCATTTACCATGATAACCCACGCAGGACAGCATTTACCATAATAACCCAATCATCATCAAGCTCATTCAAGTAAAATATCATGGCTCAAAAATTTCCTTCTACTTGATTCCAACACAGAAATACCAATTTACACTAGCCCAATCTCCCAAATAACTGCAGCACATTTGAAAAGAGGTTCTTCCCATCAAAATTGTATGAATTTGTTGCCTTCCAAAAAGGTAACAATTTTCAACAAGGAAATCTATACATCATATTGGAAATGGTTATATAAGATCCAGTTCTGAAGGAACCTTTCTCATCTAATCCGACAATCTTATCAGCAACCTGCAAATTAGCAAGGACATAATGGTCCATTGACTACATTGGAAACCCCCATGTATCTGTGTTGCTATGTGAATCTCAACAATATCGGAAGCACAAAACCAATTTCTTTTAATTAAAGTTATAACTTAATGAATCAAAATGCCGACCATTATTTATATGCAAAATCAAAATTCATAAATTCAAAGACCCAGGAAACCAGAAATCCTTATGAACTTTGATGGGATAACTATTTTTAAGTCAAAAAATAAGCAAGGTCAGGTAATACAGTCAATAACCAATATAATTACGATACGGTCCGATCAGAAAGGAAAGAAGCATTTCCTTTAAAGGTCTATATCTGATTATACAACACAAATCAGTCATCTTGACTCAACAGTTGCTCAAATCGACAACAGCAGCAGAAACAGAAGGGAGAAACGGCAAGAACCTTACTTGGTGGCAGAACTTTAACGTCCCTCCTTCCCTTCTCATCTATTTATTGATTTTCAAGCACCATGTTACTATACCAAGAAACGGTCTGGTGGGAGATGGATTCTCGATAATTCCATCCATCATGCAGCTTTCTGGCTATCAGAATTCCAAAAGACTATCGGAGGACGGGAGGTACTCGAACTCGTCGTCCTTGAGGTGGGCGAAAAACTTGACGGGCTTCGGCTGGCCCTCGACGGCGACTTGGAATTCGACCTTGAAGGGGAGATTGGCGGAGATCCGCTTCCCCTTCCACAACCCCAAGTACTGCTTGATCTCCCCTTCCATCCCGTTCAAATCCAGCTCGGGGGCCTTGAGGACGTGGTAGACCTTCAGCGGCACCTTCACCCGGACCCTCCTCCCGACCTTGGCCAACGCTTCCGCCTCCTCCTCCGCCACCGACGGCGACGACGACGAAGAAACGTCGGTGGTAATCGCGGCCTGGCAAGAAATCCCCCTCGTGTTCAACGCCGGGGACCGGGCGGCTAGGATCGCTGGTCGGGCGGAAACGATGGGAAACGGTGGAGGGAGAGGGGAGGAGGCGGGGTGCCGGCGGAAGAGGGCGGTCGCCGCCGCGGGCATTTTCGATTCCGGTGGCTTTATATATTATCCGGTTCCTCTATTTTTCTCTCTCCGAATCCTCTCTTTTTGTTTCAAGCCGTGTCCGAATGGACGTTGGCCGTCAATTCGAGGCAGAGTTTGGAAGGGGGGGCGGGGGGACGGATGTGGAGAGCCTCCTGTAGGCTTTCCGTCGAACAGAAAGTTAGCATGAGTGGCAGCAATAAATGGCACATTTCGGGAAGACACCAAAACAAGCGAGCGGTGGCGTGACGGAGAGTTTAGGAGGACGCGAGACACAGGGGGGGGGGGGAGTTTAGGAGTACGGTTGAGTCCCGCAGGCTGGGACAGGCTTAAAAATTGGGCCTGATTCAAATTTTTAGTTCTCCAATACACCAACGGGAATTAATATCGATCAACAAAACTGCCCTGAGATAAAAACCTGAATCCGATAAACATCCTTCCGCAACATTTTAAATATCCTTTCAAATCTATCGAACGGACTCCCAACTAAACTAATTTCTTTCACTTCAACAATTACAAAATCTCTTACCTATTTTCATTTAATTTTTTCTATTTATAATGCTTTCAAGAATGTGCATATACTATAGAAATTACAATTTGTAAATTTAAGAATGATCCATTACAGTATGGTATCCGATCCCTTTGCAGCCAGCCATTCACAATGGAATAAAGTGAGATGAGGACATTGCATGTACTTCACCGAGGGCGGTAGTAAGTGCCCTGATGATGAGGGTGAGGACCTGGCAGAGTGTATGGGGGCGGAGGATGCGAAGCTGGTTGCTGTGGATGGGTGCCGGAGTAGGGTCCGGTCCATCCGGGATACGCAGCTGGCTGCCCGTACTCATGGTTGAGCGGCTGTTGAGGTCGCTGGTACTGACTGCTGGGGGCATAGTAAGGAGGCTGCTGCTGGGGTGCAGCATAATAAGCAGGGTATGGCTGAGGATGAGATGCTGGTTCTGGCCGCTGGGGAGTGTTCCTACGTGAGCTGGATTGCCCGGGTGCAGCACGGTGGGTGTAGCCTGTTTTTCCGTCAGCTGTAAAGTTGAGACCAGCAGTCTGCCTTTGCACATCTTCAACCATTTCCTGGCACTGGATATTTCTGGTCATCACGAAATCACTGCACAGCTGCTTTACATTTGTTATTGCGTCCTGTTTACAGACCACGTTGGAAGATCAGTTCAGACTAGCATACTACTGTAATCGTCAGCAACATGCTTCCAGTTATTGTGATTGCAAAATTAATGTGGATGAGAGCCGTGCAAGCACACGATTCCATCAGACAAATAGTGCAAAACTCGCATACCTGAAGAGTAACATAAAACTTCAACCCCTCATTGACGTTTTCCTTGATTTCTTGATATTTTGCTATGGCAGCAGAGATTTGTTTGGAACACTTCTCTCGAGCCACTGGAAATAAAAATTTGCTAAATTATTAGCAGTAATGTGGAGGAGCTTATAGATATATGAGCTATCGTGTACATATATTAGAGCTAGACCCATGCAATGCAAGTGATTACATCAAGAGAAAAGGCGTATGGCAGATGATCACGATCTGGTATCAGAAACTTTTTTCTTTTTAAAGACCTTGCACAAGTATTGGAAATAAGTGCCGAAGGAAGAAAAATTAATACTTCTAACTAAAATCCCACACATCTTGGAAACTGCCCCCCATATATATATATAAATCGCTACCCTAGCTCAAAAATATAGAGATAGCAGTCACAAAAAAAAAAAAAAAATCTTGTCTATGCCGTTGGATTGCTATTGGTTGTAATTTTTTTCTTTTTTTACATCATCCAGATTGGCCTTAGCAAATGTTGTATTTCTGATTTTGTTATTCATCCATGAGTCTTATTTTTATTTTTATATTTTCTCCTGCTGTTGGATTGGACCTTAGGTTGTTGCTCCTTTCCCCTTATACATCCAGTCAGATTCAAGTCTTGTTCTTGGAAGTATTTTTTTTTAATTTTCTATTATTTATCTTTTTCATTATTTCCTTTGTTTTGCAGTCCTTGGTATATTTTCTTTCATTTTATAGCTCCTTTCCACTCTTTTTGTGTTTTTTTTTTCTTTCACGTAAGACAGTTGAAAATCCACCAAAACACCCAACAATTAGTCACAGTTTTTGGACATAAAGTTCTCATTATATATTAGAAAGATATAGATATAGACCGAAAATCACATGGTATGAAGTAGTAAGGAAAGACTTGATGCTACATCTTTCAGAAAGTGTGGCCCTAAATAGAGGAAAATGGAGGAGAAGGAATCATGCAGACGATCCCAACTAGTTTGGGATTAAGGCTTAGTTGAGGTGAGATGAGTTGAGTTGAATCTACAGCAAAAGGCTTATGAGGAACAGTTATAGCCATTAAGCATGGACCACACACGAGGAAGGATTTTCTGTAGGAAATCAAATGGGGTAACATGGTTATAAAGATGACCTAATGTCATGTAGAATGGCTAGAAGACCCAAAAGTGTAAAACATTCAGTCTCAAACAACAAATAATAAAGTTGACTATTAAGTAGTGCCTTGGGAACAAATATTGATGTCAATGCACCAAAATATCACTTCTTAACTGTTATACTGGAAATATACTCATTATGAGTTCTACTAGTGTTGATACAAAAGCCAAGGGGTCGGAATGGACAATGGTGACTGAGTTTTGTTTCCATGCATAGCACAGATTAATGCCTGTGGCCAAGATCTATAATAACTTGCCATCTAATGACTGGGTATACAAAATGAATATCCATTTATATTACACTATCAAAAGAAAGATATGTTTGAGAAAGAGAAGCAAGGTTTAAGAAGACTGTTGAGATTCACTTGTCTCATTCTGCAAGATGATGCCTACACCTCACATAGATGGCTCATGTGACGTGCATGTCTCACATCTAATTCTACTGCATACATGAGAGGAATTTCTTGTCCGCTTGGACCATTTTCACTGCCAACGGAATCAGAGCAGAGTGATGGTACCCTATATAATTTTACATAATTTTGTGTTCAGTGCATAGTAGGATGTGGAAACCTTAAAACTTACATTAATATTAAAATTTATAATTATATTCTTGTGCATATCTGGATTTTGCAATGTTATATCCTTACACAGTATCCTACCTTGCTTTTCAAACTATTACATGCAAGGTTTGCATTATTGGTCCGTATCGTACAATCCTGGTACCGAATCAGTACACAGTCTCATAACGTACTGACACTCAATACGGCTCGCCATCTCACCGTACCACATACCGACACTGTAAAAGAATGGTATTAATATGGGTCCGGTATCGAAACAGCGAACCTTGATTACATGCTGTCTAATATTTCTTCTATTTAGAAGCAAATCCATGAAGCTTTTCCCTTATGTCTAACTCTATCTTGTAAAAAGTGTGGAAGCTTCATCTTACCCCTTCTCCTTTTTAACATGGAGGAAAGAATCAACTGAATCTATGAAATTTGACATCAAGTTCACCATGCAGAGAAAAAATTAGAAAAGAAAAACATTGCAACTCTGAAATATTAATAGTAGTATAACAAGATGCTTTATTTCCAAGTCCCATGCCTAAAATGTGATTACTATACACACATTCAATAATAATATGACTTTATCTAAATGTCTTAAAAAAATCAAAGCTAGTTGCATATATAGTAATTTTGGGTAATCGTTTTATAAAGGCGGACCTAAAAATATTTATTTTACAAAAATTAATAAAGAATCCCAAAGCATCCATCACTTATCTCTCACTTGAAAGTTGAAACTAAACTCTTATGAGACTTGACATAGTTTAGATTGACTTACCAAAAAAAACCACAATAAAAATTTTTTTTTAAAAGAAATCTTAACAATTCCATCACTAAGACTTAAAAAATGTACCAGCTTGAGAAAATGGATCTTTCCTAAGGTCATGATAATGAATGCCTTTTTCATTCCACCACCAGACATCCCATATTGGAGAATACCAATTTCCTATGCAACTAGAGTTTTGTATTTAGGCATTATTTTATCATAGTTCTTGTGCTAACTTAGTAGATTGCAAGATAAAAAGATATTGGGTCCATCTCATTATAAGTTGAAGATATTTTACCTGAATTTTTGTTCTAACTTAATTGATTGCATGAAATTACATATTAGGTCCATCTCATCCTAAGTTGAAGAACAACAAATATAATTCACATAACCATGTGTGATGATCATAAAACTCCTTCAACATCCAAATCCTCCGAGGAGAAATTCTATGGAATCTCCTCATCCTTCTCCATGGGATTCTCACAAAAAACCAGTAAACATGAGCATCCAGCCTTATCCCAATTATTTGGGATCAGAGCAATAGATCCCCATTCACCAAGCTTCCCTGTCTAGGGCCATATCTGATGTGATTTTAAGTTTTTCCATTCTTTTCTCACAACTTCCATTCATGTTATCGTGGACCTTCCCCTCCTTTTCTTGCATCCTCCAATACAAGCTAAAGTACCTCTTGTTGCTAAAGCCCTCTCAAATTTTCATTGCAAATATCCATAATTACTTTAATTTGTGCAACTCTTACAATTATTCTAATATACTTATTTCTCAATCTATTCTTTTTATCTTTACCATAAATCCATCTTAACATTCTTATTTTGCTATACTCAATTTCTTTTCCCAAACCCTCTTTATTGCCCAACATTCTGAGCCATAAAAAATTGTATATTTATTGTCGTTCAATTTCCCTTTAAATTGCCAATGTATTGCATCAATCGTATCATACTCTATGGCACCTCTCCACTTCATCCAACTATCTTTAATGCTATTTTCTATATCTTCATCTATCTCTCTATTTTTTATAATAAATCTTAAATAATTAAACAATCAATATATGGTATAACTTGTCCACCAATCTTAATTCAGACCTCTTCCTCATTTCTATTTTCACTAAATTTACATTCTACCTACTTTGTCTTTGTTTTAGTGATTTTTAAGCCTTCCCTAGCAAATTAACTAGAAATTCAAACCAAAATGGCCCATCCAGAATTTACAATTACATTAAATTGGGTGCATCAATATTCTAAAAAATGGAATAGCCTGCAGATGCCAACCTCTCTATGAATCATATGAAGCATCTGAAGATTGCCAGATCAAATGTCAGAGAAAAACTAGACAGTGAACTGGAAATAGTTACATCACAACACAAAACTGGAACATGTGAAAGGGTATCATTGTATTATCCATAATACCAATATAATCATGTTCTGCCAGTTTTTTGTTAAACTCGAAAGACATTACAAAGAAACTAGTTGTGTGCATAGAAATTCTCCTACTAAAGCAATAATTAACATGAGCAACAGTATTCAGTCAAAAAAAAATGCTTGAGATTGGTAATCCCAAAAATAGTTTAAAGTCCCTTTGTGTAGATAGTTCATTGGAATCTTAAACGATTAGTTGGAGATCAAGCTATCGCAGCTGCAGATTTCCTATTATAGAAATACCCCAACCAATTGAGTCCCAGACTTAACTCACAGTAAACTGACTTAAAATGATGTACCAAATAGTATCTAGACAGAGTAAGTAAAAGAGAAAAAGTTATCTGTTTGTCAATGAAATTTTTTTAGGACTAATAAGAGAAAATAAACCAGAAATATGGTCAGAAAACTGAGGAGGAAAAAACTGCATATATGGATATGCAGCTTTGTGATAATTATAAGACATTTACAGTTTAAATACCCAAATAACTAAAACCTTTCCACCAATCAAGGACAATCCGTCAAATATTCTAAAAAATGAAATAAGTAAAAATATATAAGAGCAAATATTAGGGGAAAAAAACTATGCATAATACAATCTGTAGCCAGCCATGCTGCAAATTTTTTGAAAAGAAATCCTTTATTATGTCAGTTGAAGAATGTAAATAATCCCATAACCAGAGCAACTAGGAAAAGAGGTAAAGGATCTCCTTGAGAAAAAGAAAAACAGGCAAAGGATGAAACACCTTTGTAGTCTTCTAGATTGAAAACAGCAGCAAATTCATCATTTTGGGCCTGCAAAAAAACAAAGATAGCTTAGTTTAGAAGGCACAGCAACAATCATCAACAATGTAAAGGATTCATGAAAGAAGAAGCGAAACCATCATTTTCTACCTATAGGCAGCAATTGGAATGATAAATTAGAACAACATTATGCCATTGTAGCATCGAGGATTCTTGCAACAGCAAAACGAGATAGTTTAATTAGTCAGGAAGATAAAAAGGAATGGGTTAAGTTAGGTTCTGGGCCTAAACTCAATCCCTGCAAACCTAGCTATCAGGCTTGGGCCTGCCCAGGAAACCTATAAGTTGGAACCACAGGCTAGACTTTCTACAAGCTACTGTTATGTAGTGACAGCTCCAATTAGAGCCAATTAATATATTTTCACTTTTATAAAGCATGACTTGAACATCTGGATATTTTTAATTCAAATGTCTGTTGGGAGATTTGCTTGCGTTGAAGCCATGTTTGGTTGCTGAGAATGTTAGAGGAAAAAAATTGGGGGGATCTTCCTTTCTAATGTTCATCATTAAAAAATGAACCCACGAGAGAAAATTAGAAAAAGAAAAGGGCCCACAATTTATCTATCTATGTTAGGGAAGGCTCCTGATGGAAAAAAAAAATCTCAGGTGGCTGAGTGAGGTTTCTGAGGTTTGTTTGTTGGGATAGATCATAGTCATAGCATTGCTTCTACTTGAAATTCACATCAGTTCTTGGTGGTGATCACCATCATTGCCTGTTTTGACAAGGATCATTGCTGCATTTAGATTTAATGAGTAATTGTCATGATGCCTGAAATTGTCCTGATGCAGAATAAGCTTTGAAAAAGAGACTCAGGTAGCATCTAGTCTTAGCTATTGATAGATAGATATGTGCATGTGCTGGCAAGTCCAATGCATGTGCGCTCCTCTTGTTTCTCTCCCTAGAGCAAAAGCTGAACTAATTGGGGTGATTTTTTATTGGAGTTAAGAGCCTCACAGCTAGAGGCTTAGGAACCACAGACAAAAGGCTCAGACTAAATTTTGTTACAAAATCTCTCTGTACCTGTGCGTGTGCATAATCTAGTCTGTATGCAAAAGTGCACCAATGATGATCAGGGTGATTGTTGCCAACGCATCAGGAGCATTTATTGCCTGAGCAGTCACCTAGGTGCCTAGATCATCAAATTAATAATTGCATACAAGGGAAGATTCATCATCTCCCATTCACTTACGATATTGATGGATTGAGAGAAAAGAATGAGCTGATTTTACAAGACCCGTGGAAAACAACAAAAATTGTTAGTCCATCCCTCTTTAATCTTCCTAACTTATCAATTATCTTCCGTGCTAATGCCTAAACAAGAAATAATGTCACCTCCAAACATCATTGTAACATACTTTCCCGGTTCCACTCTTTCCTTAAGAAAATTAATTGATGATTGTAGAAGAGATATAAATTGCACTATTAAGATTTCACATTAACCACGTTAATCATATTGGGATTGCTCCCACAAGTTAAATAATAAGGCAACTACTGAGTGCAGAGTCAGAAGATTCTTTATCTAAGAAGAGGTACAGTTACTGGAAGAACTCTAAAGAATTGAGTAACATACCATTATCATGAGACAATAGTTTTCTGATTCTAAAGCAGGAAGAAGAAAATAGCT
Organism: Phoenix dactylifera; assembly: GCF_009389715.1. NCBI lineage: Eukaryota > Viridiplantae > Streptophyta > Magnoliopsida > Arecales > Arecaceae > Phoenix > Phoenix dactylifera. Next base: position 16,653,698 of record NC_052396.1, on the reverse strand, counting down.
TACCTCAATTTGAAGCAATAACTGATCCTGGGACTCAATGTTTTGGGCAATTTCTTCACAGATTTGGTCATACTTTGCCAGCTCCTTCTTGAAAAGATCCTCATGTGACCCAGTGCTTGCCATCAATTTTGGTAGTATATCATCCTGCAACAAAAGCAGCATGGTTGAAATGAACAGAGTTCATTTTATATGGTGAACTTGTCAAATCTGACAGATATTGCAGTTTTAGTTTTTGGATATGTCAGAGAGGCAAGTCCCTAGACATTTTGAACATAACAAATAATATTAGCATACTCAAATCATGCTGTTACTAAATTGTTATTTTCCATTTTAATGGCTATTAACTGATGTTATAATGGTATCTCTTTTGCTTTTGAAACAGATCCTTTTAAAGGGTTGAATTGGCAAATAATGACCATTATTTCTGTCAGAATGATAAATAATGGCTCAGGAGGCTCTAGAGGGTTACCATAAGATTATATCCATTAACTGCAAAAATCTAGCATTTGACCAGATTTCTTTTGAATAACAAGAATGGCCAGACCAATATTTGTTAGCAACTTCGTATAAAAGTCATAGATTATAAACAAGGATTTTAAACTCTCATTTAAACAATGTTGGTGGGTGACTCACGTGAAGATGAAATAAGTAGCAGTTTTCAATTGAGAGTTGAAATCAAGATATCCAAATATTTTAAGTTGATAATATAATGGCTGAGATATCAAAATATCAGCTGATATAGTGATAATGAGATTAACTTGGTTTTATCATTGGTTTTAGTATTTAACTATTTCAAAGCAAACCACAGAATCATAGTGAATAAAATGTTCCATAGACATAAAAAAAATGAAGAACTGATACTGATGCAGGAGAGATGGACCAATCATTTCATAGTAGCCCATTCTGGAGAGCCCATTTGAGTAGTCCATATTTTAGTGTAACATGAAGTCACTCTAGTCATATAGTAATGATTAGCCATTAAACCTTGGTAACTGTTAAGCTTTAATTATGCATCATATATGTGGAATGTGTCTTTTATGGTTTCTACGCATCCATGCATGTGCCTCTTAGAGGCAATTATTGTATTTGGCCCTTACAAAGTCGTCATGTATTGGTTAGGGGATACAAAGAATCATATGGTGTCTATATAAACTGATGAAGTAGAGGATGAATGAAGAACAAAGAATTGGCGCATTTGAGTTTATGTCTCTTTGAATATAGTGGTGGATACCACTTGATATCACCCTTCTCCTACAGTTTTCTCCTCTATCACAATCTCTTTCTTCCTCTCGTGATACTAATGGCACAGTAGTTGATATGTCAAGATATTATCACTTCATATCAATCAAGATAATATAAGCAGAAACTTTACATCCGCGCCGTTGACAACACCAATAAATACCAATATCTTGTTGGAAATGAAAATCATGGTTTTATCATTGCATAGCAGATATAAAAACAAAACAGCCTAATAATATCATTATATGACAAAACCACTGTTTATATATTATGATATTATTTTTCAAATTAATACCTCCCTCTTGCTTTTTGTGTGCATATCATTTATTTTTGTAACAATGAAAAAGATGTCAGCTATGATGGCCATTATAATGTTTGTCATGTGCAGCACAGGTATGAAGGCTGCTTGCATGTATCTCAATTTGTTAGCAACAACATCCATGAAATGGACATCTATGTTTATCTCCATATTATGACAGTTGTTAACAGCCAATTCCATGGGAAATAAATAGGCAATAATAGCAAATAATGGCATCATACATACTCTATGTCACATATGTCATTTTATATTTAAGTAGTACTATTACAGTTTGATTTATAGATACTTCAATTTAACAATATCATTATATTTTCAATATACAGTGTGAAATGATTTATGACCACTACATAGCACTGTTTTAACAGTTAGAATGCATATATGACGGCAAGTGTATAAATTGGCTGTTCTATGTGTCAATCAGATGCCTTCACTGTTTACTTGCAATAAAAGCAAGAATTTAGTATTGCATGCCAGTAATATGCCAGCCTAGCACTAGCATCGTAAGCAGCATGTGACACCATTCTATTCCAGTACTTGGCACAGAAGCATGCCAAGTAGGGGCATGCAGCCAGTACCATGCTTAGTGCCGCATGTAGGCAAGCAAATGGCATGGTACATATTGTGCCATGATGATTACCATTTAAACTCATGCATAAAAGTATTGCTTTTTTTTGTCTGCTCTTTTTACTTCTTATGTTCAATAATATATTCACCAAGCATGTAAGATGCACATTCAAGAATACTAATCTACCAAATTAGGCATTCTAAATTAACCAATATGAAAGAAACGAGGACAATTTTATGATCTCTAATGAATCTCACCTTTCTTCTCATGTCCTTTAACATGTCTTCAAGGCCTGCCCTCTGTGCACCCAAAGTCTCTAATTGCCTCTGAGTAGACAAGCAAGGTTGTTAGGGTAGTACTTAAGGTCATGCATGGCTATAGATAAAACTAAAGAAACATAAAGAAAATTTCCATGAGGCAAAAAAGTAATCATTTCCCTTTTTTTGGCCTGATATCTGATATCTCGACAGAAAATAGAACAATAAAAAGAGGTTAGACAGCAAAATTTATCTTCTCAAAAGAAGTACAAGCCTTCTTATTCAAGTTAACAATTAATTTTAAACAGATTCTAATTTGTTTTTTTTTAAAAAAAAGTGACATATGATTTTGATATGCCAGGTTCAGCTGCGAATATTTGATGTCACCATGAAATAGAAAAGAAGAAGTTCTGATGAAATTTTGTTGAACCACAAATGTTCAAAGTAATCCAAATATAATAGTATCGGGATAAACGAACCATGGAATACTTGAGGAACACTAATCTTTATTACCCAAAACTCAAAGTTACATGGAAGGCCTATCATTTCTTCCAGCATTCTGCCGCAAGCCCCAATCACATGAAACAGCTAGACATTGCACTAATCAACTGCATCTATTTCATTTCAAACACCTTCTTCTGTACTATAGATCCTATGCTGCCCAGATCCTATAGCTCTTGTTCTTTCTAGAGACCGGTTGAGAATGTAGAAATCAAAAAGAAATTTGCAAAGTATCATTTTTTATAATCCTTAAGCTAATAGGGACATTTAAATGAGAAACATGCATATTAGGAGACCTTAACAAGTAATATCTTTTAATTCATAAAATATTTAAAAATATGTGTTAGTTAAAATTAGTTTTTCTACTATTCCTATATCTCTTGTTTTCCCACTAGCCACGTCAGACACTTCTCCAGATCTGATTCTCGTGTCTGCTTCCATGCAGCACTGATTAGATCCATTTGCAAACTAGTGTCATAACAAAAATAGTAATAGCCTTTGGCTATAGTGTCACATTTTTTTTATCCCTATCATATACATCATTCTCATTTCTTTGGAGATTCTAATACAGCATCATCCTTGCTTTGGACATAGAGGGGTGAAACTGGGTGGGTTGAGCTTAGAAACTAGAAAAGAGAATGATGAGTGGAACCAAAAACACAAACAAAGCAAAAGACTATAAATACCTTTCTATTGTAATTTATTGTTTGAAATAAAATCATAAGCAGAAGGCTTTGAATCAACAAATGTGATGCAATACCCACTGACGGATGTCTGGTGTCTAGATCTCCAGTCCAAGAGTCTCAGGCAAATATAAAAACAGATCTTGCCTAAAACCCACATCGTCTAACTTTCACTTTCAGTAAACCAAAGTTTAACTAGCCACAGCCCCCTAGCAATTCACAACTAGAATCCACCACTAAACTATTAACAAATTATATACTCAAGGCCATCAACTTCTAGCAATAAAAGAAATCTTCCCTGCGATAATTCAAAAACAAATAACAAGCCCATTCCCACAATGTAAAAATTCTTGCAAACTATTCAACTATCTCCGAAAGACTATAGGATTAGCCATAGATTCTGAGTACCTTTCTATTTATTAATAGAATCACGGTATGAAAACAAGGATAATTGTTAGCCAGCAATCAACATATCAATAAGTCAAAAAAGGCACATACATGCATTAAAAAAAATGATGAGATATAGGAAAGATTAGCCGATATCTCCCTGCTTAATGGATGCCAACTGTAAATATGGTGTAAGTATTAGAGCCGTACTTTCACAAAATGTCAAACTATAATATTTCCTTGAACAGATGACGACATGCCCAATACTTAAAGTTCAAGATAGTGTCAGACCAGGAAGGTCTTAGCTACATGCATTAGGGCGGAAAGGATATAAGGAAGAGATAAAGAGAGAAAAAGAGCTCACAATTTATTAATGACAAATCAATTCCTGCAATATTTCTTCAAATGGAAGCAAAGTGAACATTTAAGAGCAAATTACCAAGCTTTGTTTGAGGGCTCCCACAATTGCATCTTCATTGCCATCCAAAGACATAATTGGCCTTGCAAGACTTGGAAGGGCTGATTCTATCTGCAATATATAATAAAATAAAAATGCAGATATGCAAAGAATTATACTACAACTCATTAATACAGAACAAAGGCAAACTAGAACTGCCATATACAAAACAAAACGCAGAAAGAAGCATAAAAAATAACTTTATCCCTAGTGCAAGTAATCATGTAAAGCTTCTACAATAAAACAAAGTGTTTCAAAAAAGAGTCGTAAACAATACACCCAGCACTTCAGGTTAGATGCCAGTGAAGCAATTGATGGAGTTGAAGATTTAATAAAAGATCAAGGATTTCATTCGAAAGTAGTCAAAATTCGAAGGACAAAAAGGTAAGTTAGCAGAAAGAATTCCTTAAAAGCAGAGGTTGGGGAAAAAATTGAGTTAAAATATGAAAGTAGAAACATGATTCAAATTGGAACTAGCAAAGTAATACAAGTTAATCGAAAAAAAAGCAGGATGTTAATCAAGATTAAATTAATTGTACAAATGCTTAAACTAATGGGCAAAACAAATTATAAGCATAAGGCATGATTAGGATCAAGATTTCAAGTTTTGATTGAAATAGATTGCTTTCACCTAAGAGGCTAAAGACTGAGTAAAAAGTAGCACCCAAATTCAGGTTTTAGTAGTTTCATTCAATTTTGGTGGAAACTAATTAGTTTCGGTCTTGTTACGATCAGTTTCAGGCTTTTAGCGAATTTCAGCCTGAAACTAACCAAAACTAATCATAGATGCTATATAGTTACATTATTTTTTTAATTCTATCTATGGATCATCTCTTCAATTTTTTAGAAATATTTAGTTATTACGGTCAAGTTTGGGTCCATTTTCAGTTAAAAGAAGGGGTTTGAATTACAATGCAGTATTTGATCTATGTAGCATGTAATTTACCCGTTTAAGTAATTATTCAAAATTTACAGCCTTATCAATTACCTATCAAATATTATTAAGTATCTATATTATATTTGAGTCTTGAAATATTTCTTATAGGATTCTGTCTATCAATTCTCAACTATATCCTCCACTCGTGCGGTCCTAGGGCAGATCTCCTAATTTGCACCTATCTTTCCCTCTCACACACCTCCAACTCCAATCCACCCAAAGTTTTGGGCTGGTTCCCTCCCATATCCGCTCATCTCTCTCTCTCTCTCATACACACGCACACACGCATGCATGCACACAAACTCTTCCAATTCACCCAAAATTTTGGATTATCCAACCATATCCCTTTCCACCCTTTCCAACACCTCTCTCTCTCTCTCTCACACACACACACACACACACATACACACACAAGCACACTCTTCTAATCCACCCAAAATTCGTGGTTGTTCACCCATATCTCTTTTCACTTCTTTCAACACCTCTCTCCTTCTCTCTTCTTTCAATAATGCACTACAATCTACTTAAATTTTTGGACAATTCCCACTCAACACCCCTTATCTAGTAGGTAAAAGCATCATCTGAAGATATTTTCCAATTTGAATCGGGAAATATATATATTTTGATCAATACTATCTTATGAGATAACTAAAAAGAGGATTCTCTCATTTTTGGGAAATCTGGAATCGATCAAGACTTTGATGGCTTTAATCGAAAACCCAAATTGGTAAGAAATAATATAAGACCCAAAAAACACCAAGCATGGAAAACCACCTCCAAGTCTGATCCCATTAACATGGGGTCAACAATGAAGTGAAACTCTAAAAGAAGGCTCCACATAGAAGAAAATTGAAGTGATTTTAAACTAATATTGGACCGTATCAAGTAATGGTGGTAAAATATGGAGAGAAGAAAGGAATGAATGGGCTAACAAATCTTTTAGAGTGTCGGCTTAAATTTCTTAAAGACTCACCATAATCTAATAATATACAACCTTGCTTTATTTTCTTTTTTGGGTGGAGGGCTTTGAAGACATGCATTGTCTGCCAGATTCTAATATCTGACCTTGGTAAAGGGTAGAAAGCCTTTCTAATTGCTACTTTTGGCTTTGAATTTTTGTTAACTTTAGTTGGCTTTGCTTATTGATAATAACCAGCTTATTCTTGAGGTCTTAATATGCCATTGACTGTTAGTAATGCACTAAAACTAAATCATTTTACAATGCCAAAATAGTCAATTTGTTCATTAAATATCATTAGATAGAAATGCAAAGTAATGAGTATCTATCTGTCTGTAGATATGAATTTTTGTAGTATATGACCTCTCCAGCCGTGTCTTAATTTCTTCAGAATCCTTATAAATTTTAAAAGATATGAACTAAGCTTATCCTCTTTTACTGTACAATAATCTGTATTCAGTCTATGTGGAGCTTTGTAAGTGAAATATGTACTGAATATCAACAAAATCAATTGGTGTAAGTTGATATCATTTTGAAAATAATAAGGAGAAGAAGCACAGCAAAAGATCTCATATAATTTTGCTCAATCTGAAATGTAACAGGAAGTGACAGAGGTCTAAGGAAATGCCAGATAAAATTACATAGTATACGCTCAATATTATTCTACATATGTTGTGGGAACAGAAAGACTATCAATGTATTTTCATGTAAAACCTCCACAAACCTCCACAAAGCTAGCAGCATTTAGATAGGAATGAAAAATACATACATATAGTGCAACATACATACTGGCCTGCGATCAAGGATTGCCATAAGTGCAGCATTGTCTTTTACAGCTCGCTCAATTCGCGCATCACTCTCAGCAGCTTGCTTAAGATTTGCAGCAAACCCATTCAATCTATCCTGCAGGTTCTTTGTCAGGGTGCTGGACTGTGGTCTTGTCCACCGCGTCCCAAATTGAGTCCTAAAGTGAGTATCCTCATTTGCTTCCTTCTGGAGTAGCTCTTCAGTCTGGACCACAAGCTCCTGATTGACCCTCTTCAAATCCCTGAGCTGCTGCAACTCAGATTCGAGGCCAGAAGGGCCACCACTGATCTGCACAGCCTCAATATCCTCCTTAAGATCCACGGGCAAACTGAAATTACCTTCCAGAGCTAGAATAGAATCAGGCAGATCCATCTCCTTAAGTTTAACCCTTGTCATCTCACTCCCTTGCTGCAGCTTTTCTGCTTGGGTTCGGATAATATCATCAACCATCTCTGTGTACCTGGAGAGGGCCTTGGTGCTGATGTCTGGGACAAGGCCTGGGAACAACCTCTCCTTGCTAGCATCTAAAACTTCACCCAGTGGCATAGGCTTGACGAGAGAGGCTCCCGGTAGAGCAGACAAGGAGCTGGCTGCTGGGACCCGCATGAGATACACCCGATCATTCTCTTTCATGGCTCTCTCCAGGTTGCGGTTCACGTTGCTCTCCAATCTGGAGACAGCATCAAGGAGAGGTTGAGCAACTCCCTTGGCAGACTTCTTTGCATCCGTGAGAGTACCTAATCCAATTTTTAGCCGAGCAATTTCCTCGGCAATCTCTTCCTTATCATGAAGCTCTAAGGAATATCTAAAGCAAGCCTCTGCATAGAACTGGGCTGCCTTTAATTGCACATGGGAGACCCATGTCCGGTCAAAGTATTGGTTGAGTGGAGAAGCATTAAGGGCCGCATAAGCTTCCTCATAGTAGAGACCAACCTACAACGGTCACCACACACCACAAGGTTTTATGACATAATCTCAGAGCTTGTTAAACTTCAGCAAGGGTCATAAGTGTTCTGATTGACCTACGGTTCAACTAAGTAAAAAAGTTTCTGAAATCAAGAAAGAAATAAAGCGAGATTTTAAGCAAAAACATGAGAGATCTGACGAAGGGGAAAGAATTTAAAAGCTGCCACTGGAAGTTGATGAAGAATTTCAAAAATCCACCAATAAGGTGCAGCACATATTTCTCCATATGGCTGCAACAACTAGCAGAAAAATCTTTAGGAGAAAGCAAAAAAGACAAAAACTTTAAATCCTGGTCCATCGTTCCGATTTCATGACGATAAAGACTTCGATAACTTATATTCACCAAACCTTGAGTGAAACATCAAAGATATAGGTGCCATATTTCAAATTGACTATGAAGGGGATAACTGGTTGCATTTAGGGATTCAAACCGGCACGATATCGATTAAACCAAATCACTAGCAAAAGAATCGTCATTCTTTTCCTATTAATTGAACAAGAAATCAAGAAAACGAAAGAAAGCAGGAATAATCATTGCAAAAGCAAAAGGGCAAAGAACTGGTGTGGGTCTACCTGCCTAGCGACCTTGGAGCAGAGCCCGGGGGGCTTGGCGTCAGCAATAACCTTCTCAAAGAAGCACTCCTGCGCCTGCGCAAGCATGAGCCGCTCGAGCATGAAGGCGCACTCGGGGGACACATCCAGCGTCGCCCCAGCAGCAACCGCCTTGGCAGCCACGTGATCACGAAGGAACGCGAAAGCGCCCGCGGCGGCCTGAAATGAATTGCAAGCCTGCTTCAACCCGGCGGCGGAGGATCGATCGGCGGATAGTGCGATCTGGCTGTAGACGGCGGCGAGATTGAAGAGGACGGCGGCCTTCTCGATATGGATGGAGGGGAGGGAGACCTTTTTGTTGGCTTTGAAGGCGTCGTGCCATGTGAAGGCGAGGGAGTGGACGTGGGCGCGGTCGGGGGAGATGGGGAAGCGGGGCTCGATGAGGGCGAGGGCGCGGAAGTAGTGCTGAAGGAGGTCGCGGCGCAGCTCCGGCGACGAGGCGGTGGAGGACGGGCTCTCGAGGTCGGAGCGCATCTGGCGGACGGTCTGGAGGTCGTCCTCGTTGGCCTGGGCCTCGCGCTCGGAGAAGGTGGCGGCGATGTATTGCCGCAGGGGACCGTAGAGGTCCACCGCCGCCGTCTTCTTCTCCTGCACCGACAGCATCACGTTCACCACCGACGGAGATGACATAGCCGGTGAATGGATCGGATCACCGGCTTGGTTTCCTTTTTTTTGCTCTTTTTGGTCAAATTGAGAGAAGGGAAGATACAAAGAAACGAGCAGGAATCAAGTAGTGTGGGGGGGGGGGGAGCTTGCTTCACGATGAAGGAGAAGAGAGAGGAACGAGGCTACGCGGTGTCAGGATTCGTGTTAACGTCAGATCTTGGCCGTCCATCTGCGACGCTTATCTGAGACTGGGTATGTTTCCTGAAACAACAATATTGCTATTAGGTCTCGCATCAGCATGGATGGATAGAAAGATAGAGCGGCGGAAACAAAAAAAAAATTCAAAAATGGAAGAAATGTAGGGAGGGGAAACTAATGTAACCGTTTGAAGATCTAGGAAGGGAAATGATCAAATCTTATGAGAGATATACGTGGCAACCTTATGACAACTAAATATTGTTATTAAATCTTGGAGAATTTTTAGTGACAAGATTTTGATTTTCAATGACGAGAGAAGTCAGAAGTGGTCCAATGATTATGCACGAATAATTTGTTTGGTATTTTATGAGAATTTTATATACTCTCAAAACTACTTCTAATATATTCCATAAAATATATTTATTAATCATATAACATATATTTTAATAAATTATCAATATATTTTATAAAAATATTTTTTAATCCTAAAATTATTAATCAAATAAAAATATATTAATTTTTATTATAGAATTAATATTTTCATTTATACTTATGGTATATTATTATTTTAATACTAATATTTACTTTGATTAGGAAAATAATGCAAATAGAAGTTATATACTAAATAATTTTATAATATAAATATAAAGTATCCTAATATACTTCTATTATAATTGAAAAATAATATGAATAATAATATTATATATATATATAATATTGATATAATATATTAGGTATAATGATATACCAATTTTTTTAGCTGGATTGAGAGGTATTTTTGTTTCTAAATTTTAGCTCGAGAGCATTGCTCTGAGATGATCTTTTATATCCAACCTCAAGGACAAGTTTTTTATTATTGAGCTAGACATTGATTTCAAAAGTGGAGGTGATTCAGGATTATTGTCGGATAGGATCACCATGGTGCAACCAAATATAGTAATTCATCACCTCCTCCTATATCACTCTTGATCTTGGGATGATCATTCTGTACCAAACACCCTCTAATAGTGGTCCATGATTAATTGGAAATACTCTATATTTGGGCAAGGCATATGATTACGATGATAATACTAGTTTTCCTCTAAAAGACAAGTTTTGCTTTGTGATAGTTGCTATGGACCAAGTCCAAAGTTAATCATCTTCCTCGACAACCAGGCTGGCCATCTTCCTTGGAATGTTAACCGAACTCATCTTGTGGAATGAATTGCCAAAGTAAATAGGCTTGTATTCCCTAATAATAGATACTTTCAAAACCATTAATAGTCATTAGCTATCCACTCATGCTTGGAATAGTCTACCTAGGAATATAATAAGGGTTGCAGTAGTTAACCAACAAGAAAGTCTCAATTAACCATTACTAATCTGCTAGCAAATACTATCAAGGATCATGTGTGAGATTTAGTCCTACATAGAATAATTACTAGGAGGTAGATGGATTGATATAGATAATTAGGCCCAAAACTTAATAGCTTAAGCTTCCAAATTGAATTGCATTTCAACTTATATATTAAGGGCATTTTCATAATTGGACTCAAATTTCCAATTTTTCCCCAACAAGTGGCGTCAGATACAATGCCTGACAATATTGGACAACTCTTGAGCTATAAAGGTACCAGAATTACATGTCGACTAATAAAAAGAGCCATGGTGGCCCTGGGTGTGCTATGGTGTGATACGTGGACTCAATGAAGCAAGGTGCTAGGTTTAAGCATGGGCATGGTTCTTCAAAGAGCAGACTATTGTATGTATATGGTGAAAGAGTGGTTCTTAGAGAGTTTGTGACTCTTGATTTGGAATGGTAACACGCTATGGGAAGTATAATATGACTCTTGAAGGATGGGCTCTTTATCTGCTTTGTTGTTTTTTGATTTTGTTGGCCGTATCTATACCCGCAGGGTGTGAACTTAAAGTAGAATTGTAACACATGGTATACTCAGAAGTAATTGGTTATAGAACTTGATTGTGGAGAGTTGTAGATAGGACTCCAAGAAAACTTGAAATTAGCTCGCATGTGAAAGGAGAGAATGTTGAGGATCATGTATGAGATCTAATATCACATGAAATAATTAACGAGAGAGAAGTGAATTAATATAGATGATTGCACACCAACAAAATAGCTTAAGATTTTAAATTGAATTGGATTTTGAGTTGTATATCAAGTTCTTTTTCTAGCCTCCCCAGCAAATTTTATCCCTTCTTAGTGTTGGGCAACGGGCCGTGCCGGGCCGGCCCGGCCCAGGCCCACCGGGCCAAAGGACTAAACGGGCCGTGCCTGGCCCGGCCCGCTTATGAAGCGGGCCGTGCCTGGCACGGCCCGTCCAGCACGGAACGCCAGCCCGGCCCGGCCCCAGGCCCGTCTATTGGCGGGCCGGGCCGGGCATGGCACGCCACGGGCCGTGCCAGGCACGGCCCGTAACGGGCGCAAACGGGCCGTGCCTGGCACGGCCCGCAACGGCTTCAAACGGGTCGTGCCTGGCACGGCCCGCAACGGCTCCAGACGGGCCGTGCCGGATAGGGGGGAGGAAAATAGCCGTTTCCAACGGCTATTTTCGGGAAAAAGTCCATTTTACCCCTCCCAACAGTCCAATAACGGTTGAATTGAGGGGTATTTTGGGAAAAAAAAATTTTGGGCTTCTATAAATAGCCCATTCCTCCCTCATTCTCACCACACCAAACCTCTCATTCTCTCCTTCTCTACTGCTATTATTTTTCTCTTCTAAAGTGCTCTTCTAGCAATTTAATTTTTAGTTTGTTCAAGTGCTACACAAGAGGAGGTTCCTGTTGAGAAGAGAAGGTCGCTTCTGTTGAGAGCACAAGAGGAAGCTCGGAATCTCGGCTCTGCCTCTGCCCTCCGACCCTCTACTCAATTCCTCCTTGCGGTTAGTTTTTATTTTTTGAATTAATCATAGATATGTCATCTTTTGAGGAAAGTCAGTTTGGCATTCCTGTTTCTGAGGGAGAAGAAACTAATCCCCAACCCCATGTTCCTAGTTCCTCTAGAACTGGTGAACCGAGTGAAGATCAAACCTCTTCTCGTAAGAGGACTAGTGCTGTATGGAATGAATTTGATAGAGTTATGGTTGATGGAGTCTGAAAAGCTAGATGTAAAAAATGTGCCAAACTTTATAGTTGTAGTAGTAGTGGAGGAACAGGGCATTTAAAAAGACATCAAGAGAGTCATAGGATGCATGATTCTCATGCTCAAACTCAAAGTACCCTTAATATACAAGGGGGATTACTTGTAGGTAATTTTGCATATAATCATGAAAATCAAAGAAAAGCACTTGTAAAATGGATAGTTAAGGATGAATTACCTTTTAGTTTATGTGAATCTTTTAATTTTGAAGAATATGTTCAATTAAACCTACAACCTGCTTACAAAAGAACTAGTAGGCGTACATTTAGAAGAGTAGCTATGACCAACTTTTTAGCAATGAAACAAAATTTAATTGAAACACTTTCTACTTTAAATGTAAAAATTTCATTAACTTCTGATATTTGGTCAGCATCTGTAGGTAGTAATTGTTTTATTGCCATTACTGCTCATTATATTGATAATGATTGGCAATTAAATAAACGTATTCTTGCTTTTCGTGCTTTTGATTTTCCACATTCTGGGCAACAAATTTCAAATATTATTTATCAAACTGCATGTTCATATAATATTAATGATAAAATTATGTCTATTACTTTTGATAATGCATCTAATAATAATTCTGCTGTTGCATTATTAAAAGACTCATTGCATCCCATATTAGATGGAAATTTACTGCATATTAGATGTGCATGTCATATCTTAAATCTTTCTGTTCAAGCTGGCATGGGCATGATTCAAGATGTGATTTCAAAAATTAGAAATGCAGTTTCTTTTATTCATGCTTCAAGATCAAGACTTCAAGAATTTAAGGAATTATGCATAAATCATGGTAAACGTTTTAAAAAATTTAAACTTGATGTAATTACTCGTTGGAACTCCACATATAGCATGATACATGATGCACACCCATATAAAAACTTATTAAGTGCATATATTAATGATCGTGGATTAGGCTTTACATTGTCTGAAACTGATTAGAATAAAGAAAAAATTTTGGAAGATTTTTTGCTTAGTTTTTATAATGCTACCAATGTTCTTTCTGGTATTTATTACCCTACTTCATGTTCATTTTTACAACAAGCATATATAATTAGTCAAAAATTTGCAGAACATAGATATGATGATGTTTTAATGCCTATTATTGACCTAATGGAATCTAAATGGAATGAGTATTGGGACAAGATATGTCCTATGCATAACTTAGCTGCTGTATTTGATCCTAGAGTTAAATTAAATGGCGTGCTAATTTTATTTGATGCATATTCTGAAAATATGAATCAAGATTCTGAATCTGCTAAAGATGAGGTAAAACAACTTCTTTATGATATTTATGCTATATATGATGAAAAAATTCGTGGATCTAGAACACAAATACAAACCTCTATTTCTTCTTCTAGTAGTTCTCGTTCGTCATCTATTTTTTCATTCATTGCACAGAGAAGACACACACATGCTTCAAGTTCCTCTTCATCTTCTTCATCTTTAAGTAGTGAACTAGAATTTTATTTACGAAATGATCTTCAGTCTGCATATGATGAAAATCAAATAGAGAATCTAGATGTATTATCTTGGTGGAAGAGTGTTAGAAATCAATATCCTGTTATGTCTGCAATTGCACGCGATATTTTAGCTGTGCCGATGTCCACGGTAGCATCGGAATCCGCTTTTAGTGCAGGTCGGCGTGTTCTTGACGAAAAGAGAAGTAGGATGACGGGCGAAACGGTGGAGATGCTTCTCTGCTTCAAGGATTGGTTGGATGCTGAGGCAAGACTTCAAGATAAAGGTGGACATAATACAACATCCTCTGATGATGATGATACAAACACTACTGAAGACTGAAGACTGAAGACTGAAGAGTGAATACTGATTCACTGAATCACTGATGATTAGTAAGATTTCTTAATTTTTTATAATTGTACATTTTTATTGTATTCTGGAGGTCAGACCAAGGTCCAAACCTCGGCCCTTTCTTAGTTTCTTATTGTATTATAGAGGTCAGACCAAGGTCCAAACCTCCCTTCATGTACCATTTTGATTTAAATTAATAAACTGGTAGGGGTCTATGCCAAACCCCCCACCATTAAGGTGGCTTTATATTCATAAATCCTTAGTTTTCAATATTTATTAATTTTTTTAGGAAATTTATGAAGCATTAATTTTTATCGGGCCGGGCCGGGCCCAGGCCCGGACCGTGCCAGGCCCGCGGGCCAGCCCGGCCTAGGCCCTTATGGGCCGTGCCGGGCTGGCCCGCGGGCCGTGCCGTGCTTGGCCCGCGGGCATAGAGCGGGCCGTGCCGGCCCAGGCCCGAAGCGGGCCGTGCCGGGCTCGGCCCGCGGGCCAGTACCCTGTGACCCAGCACGGCCCGGCACTGTAGCAAGCGGGCCGTGCCGGGCCGTGGGCGGGCCGTGCCGGGCCGTGGGCGGCCCGGCCCAGTGCCCAACTCTATCCCTTCTGCATCAAGTTTGTAATTAGAGATGGCAAACCAATCGAACTAGGTTGCATACAGATCGTGTCGGATGTGGCTCAGGTCAAAAATTTATTAACCTAAACCTAACCTATTTACTAAATAGGTCAAAAATTTAAATCCGATCCTGAGCTTATTAAATAGGTAATCCGACTCGACTTGCATAACTTGTTTAATAAATAGATTAAATCAAGTTAAACGAGTTAAATAGGTTAAGTGAGTTTTAAACAGATTAAATAGGTTTAAACGTGTTAAACAAGTCAAGCAGGTCAAGTTAAAAGGAACAAAAGCATATATTAAATGGATTTGAACAGGTTAAGTAGATCTTTAATAGGTTAAATGGGTTAGGTTATAATTTGATCTTATATTAAACATGTCAAAATGGGTTAAGCATATCAAAGGTCTAAATCTAAATTCGATTTGTTTAATAAATGAATATAGGAGGGTTGACTTGTTTGTGACATGAAATTATTTATGCCAAACCTAAATTTGCTTAAAGTAAGCCGTTAAGAAATAGTTTACTAGATCACTTGCAGTTGGTGGCCCTATTGAAACAACCATATATTGCCACTTTAGGAGGTTACAGCAAGCACTAACATTTTAAGAGGTTACAATAAAAGCAAATCCGCAAAAGTGATGGAGGCAGAAAGTTTGGAACTACAAATAGAATTATTGTTTTTGCCGATAATTACAAAAACATTTGAAACTAGTTCATTGTCTAATATTGAAAGAGGTGTGACAACCTTAAAATGACCTAATAAGATTACAAATGAAAATAGTGAATTATTTATTTTTATGACTTTGGCCAACAACTCACTATTGACTTTTTAGTATATCATATAACATATCAATATATAATACATTATTATAAGAACAACTTCATGGTTATAGTAACTACATACTATTACAATTATTATATTAACTACTATAATATTATATAAAATAATAATTATTTTAATATTATATAGAAGATAATAATACTGAAATCATATATACTGACTTGGTTACACTTGAGTGAATCTCTATTCAAATCTGGCCAAATCTAGATCAGATGATGGGGGTCTCACGTTAATGATTCAAGCAGTTAAATATGATCTACTATCTCTAAATTGCTTACATACTAAAAATTATGGAATTGGGAGACCCATAGTATAAACATTAAGTAGTCAAAAAGATCTTCACTCAAATTCGATCATGCCTAAATTGGATGATGAGAATCCTAAATCAGTGATTCAATCATTGGACGTGATCAACTGCCTGAAAACTACTTATATATAAAAAATAATGTGATTTGAGCACTCTTACTTATACATCAAGTGGTCAAAAAGAATATATATTTATCATATTATTTGAATTGCCCAAATCTTTGACCACTGGATGCATATGTTAGAGCTCTTTAAATCACATAATTTTTGGTGTTAAAGTAGTTTAGAGTTAGTGAATTATATCCAATGGCTCGAATCATTAATGTAGGGTTCCAATTATCTAATTTAGATCTTACGAGTTAAGTGGCGTTCCACTCAAGTGTAGCCAAATCAATCTCTTTATATATTATATTATCTTATATTCATATATAATAAAAATATAAGTTTGTTCATTTATAATATATTATTAAATTATAAATTATTGTATAATAGTATTGTATATTATGTATGATATAATTATTGCAATATTATAAATTAATATCATAAATAATAGCACAATTATTATATACTTATGTTTGTAATACATGTTATAATGTTAACATATAACAGCATATTTGATCTAATACAATATATTACCAATATGTTCTTATATACATTTCTTGCATTATATTCTAAATGATATATTATGTAAATTTCATGTGTTACATTATATTATTGTAGTTATAATATCATATAATGATGGTTACAATAATAATTATGATAATATCTAAAACTTTATTGATAATTATAATCACAATAATATTACTGTCATATTATTTTAAAATTATTATAATTATACTATTATCATGCTATCACAATGAAATTATATTACGTTGTTATATTATTATAATATATAATTATTAAGCTATATATAGTAATGGTTATAATGAGAATTATAATAACAAAATAATATTAATAATAATGCCATCAATAGTATCATTATTTGATTATTATAATACCATATAGTTATTATTTTGAGGGAAGCCCCACCATGAATTTAATTTTGTGGTAGTAATAATATCTATATTTTAATAAATATTTTTGTATTACAATAACTATGTATTTTGATTAAAATAATATATTGTTATAATAAAAATTATTTTTTTTTGCATAATTGGTTGGTATTTTAAATGGTAACAATATATGATACAGAAATAGACTGGAGTGAGATTGACGGGTTCCTGACAGAGCCCGAGGAAGATTTGTTTCGGGTAGTAACCGCAAATATGGTTTCAGTCGAAGAAGATGGGCAAGAAATCATGACTTAGTAATGGTGTGATACTAGCACAATAAGGTGGAAGTCATCCCCATTAAGGCTAAAAGCAAGGTTGCAAACAGACCGGAACTTGAGACCTAACTCGATCCCAATCTGATTTGTGTTTACAAACCTATTGGTCTAGTTGAAGTCAAAATTTAGATCCGTTTGAAATCGAGTTAAACCTAAATTTTATATTTTCTGACCGGCCTGACCCATGTATTTTTTTAAGATCTAGTTTAGGTCAATAAAAAAAAGGACCCAACCCAAAGCGACCTACTCGAAACCCAAATTACAACTCTTCTCCTTCACTTAAATATCCTTCCAATTCATTCAATTATCCTTCATTTAGCCCAATCCCTCAAGAACCCTATCTTCTCTCACCTTTCACGTATTCATATTTAAATATCCATTGTTTGCTTTGCTAAATTCTTATATATAGTATTTCTCAAACATGTAAATATATATTTTTTAAAACTATAGTTCATAAACCTGTACCTCAAAAATGATCAATTTCTTGAACAAGATTAAAAATAATAATAATAATAATATTTAAATTAGTCTTTTTAATTTTAATTCAAAATTTATTAATTTTATATTTAATTAGCTACAAAAATGCCTGAATAAAATGCTCGATCCAACCGCAGCCTCACATGCATCATGCTTGACTCTGACCCAACCCAAATAATCTGCTAGCTTTGATATATCTACTATGGACCTAATCCGAGTTAAGCTTTGGATCCAAAATCAAAAGTTGAATATGAAACTGTTCTGCAAAGACGCAATTTGACCCGACCTATTTGCAGCTCTAGCCGAAAATGAAGGTTGTAAAAGTGCTTGTAACAAGTGTGAGGAAGCAAACTGAACAACTAGTACTGAGTCCTTTCTCAAAGATTTTATACAAAATTGCTGAGGATTTTTCTATGTCGAAGAGAAACAACACAGACATTTGAATAGGAAAAATAATGGATTGACAGGGTAGCATGTAGTTTAACAAAATAAAAAACAAAATCTTTGGAAAAATCTCTTATGTTTGGTTCGGTTACAACCATACCATCCCTTCCCCAGCGCCCTTTCGGGCTCCGAACTGGCACTGTGTTTATAGCTGTCAGAGCCATGTTTCTCAAACAAAAGCAGTGCGTCTAACACCGTGTATACACCAACTTCACCCAGTCTTCCATGCAGGATGTGTAGTTGCAGGTCCTTAACGATCATCCTGATAATCTGGATTCTCTCTCAGGATAACAAATCCTTCCAATACCGGTGTGAGTGGAATATATCTGCATATATAAACAAAGTCAACACATTCAAGCACTAAGGTAACAATTAAACAAGAATGAAAACAAAGATATGCAATCCAAAGACTCAATGTGTTATCATACTTCTCAGTGGCCAGCTCAGCTCGTTCGCCTGCTGCAAGTAAGACAGGAGTAGAATGTGTCTGGAATCCAGTAATAGTCTTTGGCCGTCCTGCCTGGCCAACCACATCAACAGCCTGACCCACACGTACAGGAACAGAGAGAGGCTTCAGATTTTCATCCACTGTCATTAACATCCTTGGCTGCAATGAAAGAGAGAGCTTCAAATTTATTGAGCCAGGCTTACAAAGAAAAAGCATGGGTTAGATGTTTCAAGCCACACCTGCATCGCTAAGACAAGGATATAAAGCATGTAATGATACTTCCCAAGGATAATAGACTTCATGTCCAAACAAGCGTGCAATACAGTAACAAGCCCGGCAAGAGCCGTCCTGCAAAGAGTCAATAATTGTGATTTATGGGGTTTACATTTGTTTATCATATCAAAAGATGAAAAGATTCCAAGGAAAATACTAACGGTGACAATAGAAACCGATCAGAGTGGTAAGGCAAAAGAGTTAGCAAACCCTTCCCCAGGTGTACAAGACCTTGAGCAATCCTCACCTACATATTATTTATAAAATGGTGCAACTTGAGAATAATGCCAGTTGCTAAATACAAAGGAAAAGGATACTTATGCTTACACAGAAGAGGTGGCCAGCTTCTTTGTAGTAATAACTTGAAAGGTTGCGAAGCATGCCAGCTATTCGAGCATTATTGGTGCCTGCACCTATCAAGCCCAGGGAAATAATTGCTGCCTGCAGAACAAATGTAAGATTACAAGTAATGACCTAATGAAATAAAATGAAAAAATCACTGTATAGGGGCACAAACCATAGACACATCGCCATCTGTATCATGACTGAGTCTGCTTAGTGTGTCCATGACATTGACCTGATCAAACAGGACTATGTAAGCCGCAAAACAATAATTGCTATAAAAATTTTAAATTAAAGATAGGATGGCTGATTTTCAGCCAGTTTGGTCACCCAGCCATTATGGTGTCTCCAATTCAAGTTGAAAGGTTTGAAAAGACAAGGTCAAGAGATAAAGTTTCATGTTGTAGGAGTCTGTAGATACCACGTCAAGGAATTTCGGCGGACCAAATATCACATTTTAGAATGGATACTTAAAACCAAAAATTTCGGAGTAGGGAAGCAACAGCCTCCTCCTGCTTCTCTATTCATTTTCTTGCTCTATTCAACAACTTCCAACTATGTGGCAAAATCACATATGGTCACGGGGTATCTAAACAAAAATTTGGCCACAACAGCCTTTAGTCTGCTGTGCAGCAACTCAAGTCAGTTGCAACAGCTCAACGGACAACTCTACATGATTCAAGTCAAAATAATCATTACAAACCAAACTGTCGTGTGAAGCATGACCATCTTGATAAACAGGGAATTATCAGGATGTGGTTTTCCCCCCTTTATCCTTTTATGTCTAAGTGTGAAACTTCAAATAGCAACGGCAATGTGGCAAATCTAGAAAGCCAACATCAATAAGATTGACCTACCTTTGGATTGGATATGCATAGTATACCAAGAGCCAGAGGTACAGCTCGTCTGATGTTCTGCTCTCCATATTGTAAAAGGTGTTCCAGAGACCGGATTGCCATATCAAGACCCAATTCTTCAGCCATTGCAATAAGAGCAATTCCAAGGACAGCAGGTCCCTGATGAGTCTCACCCTTATCTAGATGTTGAGCACAGTACCCCAAAAGTTTCTGGACCTGCAATGACGAGAAATTGATGATACTAATCAGCTGGCTGAACTCATTGAAAGTGATGCTGCACCATAGTTAAGACAGATATGACAAGACCTTAAGCACATTCCCTGTTCCAGCATATGCCAAAGACAAGAGTGTGACATCACAATATTTTCTAATTTTTTCATTAAATGTCTTGGAAACCTCTGCAGTAGCTTCAACATTATCCTGCAGACAAAAAAGTTAAACTAGATTGTAAGAACATGATAGAGCATACTACTAATCAACCATGTGAAATGTATATTTGAATCAATAACATAGTAATGTCCACAGCATAAAGGTAATATCTGCAGCCAAGATAGTTTCATAACTGCAACTGAACAAAAAAATGTGAAAAAATAAGAAACTAACATGCCTTATCCAAAGTTTATCAAAAAGCTAGGCAGATCAAGAAATAACCATGCCGCTCCCCACCATATACAGTATACACACAGAAAACAAAAAGATTTTTTTTAAAAAAAAAGTAGTGACATTCTAGACCTGGCTTTCAAGCTCACATATGAAACCATCTGAATTAGTACCCTGATTGAGAACAAGGCAACTCTTGGTCTTGCCAGCGACCTACAAGACCATCCTATTAGTCTTCTTTCTTTCCCACCCCTTTTTTTTGGTGAGAAAGCAAATTAGTCATCCCATCAGACATGCAACCAGAGCACCAACACAAAGCAACCAAAATCAGGGTCATTTTTTCCTATTTAAATAGAAGAGACTCCAATAATATACAGTTTTCCACCAAAAAGAAATCCTGGGCTAAGTTCAACTGACAAAATGCTTTTAGTAAAAGAAAATAGCTTTAGAAAGGAAGAAGCAGTAATTTCATACATGAAACTTCAGAAGTGATGCTAGAGGAAAATAAATATCAAATACAAGAAATACAAACAAAAAACATGGGAGGCTGAAAAAAATTACTACCTGCTTTCCAAGGTAAAGAAGGCCAAGGGCTACAGGGAGCAGGCGGGTGAGTGGTTCATTCAGTTCAGTGTCACTACGGTCCATTAAGGCAAAGATAATAGACTGAGCGATTTCTTCATTACAAGAACCAACGTACACCAAGCCCAGGGTGATGGCAGAAAACACAAGAACCTCGAGAGGCACTTTTGGATCTCCCATGATAAGTGATAGGCGAACTCTAACCTGCTATTCCTAAGAACGTCAGTAAAAAACAAGAACATCTAATAATCAGGGGTTACAGATAGAAAAGAAACTCCAGGAATGTCACCTCATCTTTATGCGAACCAGCATATGCAATGCCAAGGCCCAAAATTGCCCCAATTCGAATGACAGTGTCCTCTTTATTAACAAAGTCAATAAGAAGTGCCAATGCCTGGAAAAAAAAAATAAACAGTGGAATTCCAGAAGAGATAAACTGCAAACAAAAGAAAAACTCTATGCTCCCGTGAGAACACACAAAATATAACTCACAGGGTCACAGTCATCCTTTACACCACAATTGACAATCCCAACACCTAGCAAAGCCCCGGCAACAACATGATTGTCATTACTGTGCAGATATTTATCAATTTGAGCAAGTCCAGAATCCACATCCCACAACAGAATCATCCCCTGTTAGTAATAACAAAAGGCATCAATTTTCTGATAGTCATTAAGAGCTCAATAGCAGATAACACAGAAGGACAAAAACTGTACCAAGCTAGCTGCCGCACTGGCCTTTCCATGTTCCTTGTTCTTAAACAACCAGCTACCTGAAGATCCACCACTTGAAGATTCTGATAGGACAGTCATCAATTTATCCTGCACAAAAGCAGAGGGAAGATTCAGATTACTTCATATACCGAAAAATCATAATTCACAGATACATGCATGCATCCATATAATATAATATATATATATATATATATATATATATATATATATATATATATATATATATGTATGTATGTATATAATGTATGTATATATATATATACACACATATATATAGTATATATGTATATGTATGTATGTATGTATGTATGTATATGTATGTATGTATATGTATGTATGTATGTATATGTATATGTATGTATATGTATGTATGTATATGTATATATGTATGTATGTATATGTATGTATGTGTGTATTAGAAAAAAAAAATACTCATGACTACCTGACCAAATCCAGCATTCACAAATGCATTCACAAAAGTAGCTGCCAAATTTTGTCGAGCTGAATCAAGACTGGAACTTGCACTTGCCCGGCCATCAATCAAGTGGACCTAATAAGATAAGCATGTGCATCACTAAAATGAAGCACACAGGCAAGGAACACACGCATAGATAACCACACATATGGTCAAGTACAAGCTTTTTGATATTTTCTTCCAACTTATACATCTTAGCTTCCACTCTCTTAATTGAATACATGTTCGAGACATTTTCTTAAAAATGATGCATCTTGATCATAGCTTTCATTGTTTTATTGAATATATAACAGCATGTGTTGTGTGTATAACTTTTTTCCTTCAAAATGATACATTGGAATTTTCATTACTTTAATTGAATATATATCTGCATGCTTGTATATGTCCATGCATACTCCTAAAACAAATGCTCATTAAAACTTTGACACAGAGAGGAGCAAGACTAAAACATGAACTCAATACCTCACTAAATGAAGGATTCAGAAGAATATTCAAATATTAATCAATAATAACTTGTTGGCTAAATTCATAACCTATGCATGAATTGCTATTTACTGCCGACTTAATTAGTAAGGAAGGGAAATTTAAAAAATTACATCAGAGGTAAATCGCTAAGAGAAAGCAACAAATGTCATTTTTGTTAGAATCTTTGAAGGCATATTTGTGTTTTCAATTCAACAAATACAAAATATACTAAAGGCATACTCATTGTTCCATTTATTAATAAAAAGAAAAAATAAAGGTGTGACATACTCAGGTTATTATAAATGGCTATTTTAAATGTCAGCACCTTATAGATGTCTTCAGGAGATTTGGGTTCCATGACCTCAACATCACGAGCAAGAGTAAGGTATCCTTCGCTTAGTTTAACGTTGTTGACTATATCCTGCAAGGCCTCCTTATCATCATCATCTGCAGCTATATCATCATCAAGCTCCAATGCTAATCCCTGAATTACAGAACAGTAATCAGTACAACAAGATCATCAACCATCACATGGAAATATATTGAAAAATTACATATATAGCAGAGCACTGAATTTACCAATATAGATAGCTTAAGTTTAACACAATAAAATAATAACGTAGATTTTTACTTGAGCAAACAGTGGACATGTAAACTATATAAACATGAAACAACCTGTATATGTTAGTTATAATACATGTGCACAACCATAAGGAATTGAATTGTCTAAGGCTTCCAATAATAAATGTACAATAAGACAGGAATAGCTCACATGGCGAGCAATAATATAAGAAAATT
Source organism: Phoenix dactylifera (assembly GCF_009389715.1). NCBI lineage: Eukaryota > Viridiplantae > Streptophyta > Magnoliopsida > Arecales > Arecaceae > Phoenix > Phoenix dactylifera. The sequence continues at coordinate 16,629,677 of NC_052396.1, read as the reverse complement.
GCTTCTTCAACAACAGATCCTCTGTCGATGTGTACACTTGTTTCACATACTGTCATGGCAACAAAGTCTCATTAGAGCATGTTCATGATAGCTAAACCTTTGTTCAGCAAGATAAGTAAAAATAAGTTTTTTTTCTTCAAAAAACAAGAAGGCTCACAAGTGGACCTGATTGTTATCAATAAAAAGTGCAATGCGTAAGGCACTTGCGTAGTCTTCAAACTTCATATAAATTGTATATGCTATATCCAAGGCCAATACATCATCAGGGCTCGGGAGATAGCTGCAAAACATATTGAATTAGAAATTTGTTACAACATTTTGCACAGTATGTAATCTTAATGACAAGAGTGTTGTCTCTGTAGTTTGGATGCAGCTAAAAAGCATAACTGAATAAGAAGAACTTGACCGGAGTGCAAAAAAATCACTAAGAGAGAGAGACAGAGAGAGGGAGGGAGGGAGGTTTCAGTACAACTAAATAAGCTTCTAAGATAAATGACCAGTCAATGCAAAACTTGGAAGTGAACCTATTTCTCTTCTTCATACATCTATGTGGACATTAGCACCCAAAGGAAATGCTTATTCAAACAGTCCCATTTATAGAATGGGCAGTACCTCATGTCAAATCCAAACATTAAATGCTAAAAACTTGATTCCATGGTGAATTTTGAAATATAACTTTTTCAAAAGCATGTAACTGTTAGATTTGAGGTAGCAGGTACTTTGTTTCTATTAAAAAAGAAGAAAAAGGGGGGGGGGGGGGGGGGGGGGGGGTGTAGAGTGGGGGAGGAGGGGTAACATCGGAGGTTGTGAGGAAAGATATGGAGAAACATGCAATAGGAATACTATTAAATCTTGATGGATAAGGTCATGGTATATAACTATTAAATCTTGATGCCACGATCCACATAGCCAAAAGTGATCATCGTCATATCTACGGATACTAGCGTCACCTCTACAAATGCAAAAACTTTCACAAACAATATAAAACATGTTCTGCGCTGGCATTGTCTTGGCCATATGTTAATGTATTTCCCAGAAATAATGGTCCATATTGCAAGTCATATCTCACGAGCACCTGCTACCTTGTAGTCAGTTCCAAGATTAGGTTGTCATTTTCAAACATTGTATGTAGTTAACAGGCCTTCGAGTAGCAACAACCATACCAAGATGCTTGACAAGTGGATGCAGTAGTCTCAATCTGGGGATCCCTAGCTAAATTTAAGGAGTTAATCTTCGGATAGGCCTGCTATCATGTGACTATGTATCAGGGTGGTAACTTCAATGAAATAGAGTAACCATCATTTGATCACTTCTGCCGGATATACCATTGATATCATAATTGACTGATATGTGATGTCACTTGTAAATTGATATCTCGCACATGAAACCACCTTCACATTGCTCTTAAAGACTAAGGCAACAGAAATAAAACGGTGCAACTTCATGAGACTGGAAATGAACAATATTTTGAGTATCACAAATAGTTATTTCTATATATTGATGTCCCAAAATAGATGTGATCCGTGCACTTTTTTTTTTGAAAGGGAGGGAAATCCACCATTTAGATTAGCTTACATCCAATACTTTGGGAAAGACATCCCCAGGGTTTCTGATCCATAATCTCCTTGCATTTGGTAGAGCCGTGTGAGCACCGCACTTTATAGCCCAGTTTGACAAATACTTGGCAATGAGAGAGAACCCAGACAATTGTTACAATATTCAGACTAATGAAAACATGACCCAACAAGGAGAAAAGAGGGAGATTGTGGGGTGGGGGGGGTGCAGCTGTAACCAAATACAACTTACATTCCCTGCAAATGTTAAATCAAATCCATATCCAACCATCAAGATTATAGAACTAGAAATTCTGTAGTAAGGAAAAAAAACCTATGTACACAGAAGCAAACAAAAGCTGACCAAGATGATTATTTTATATTGACAGAGGATCTCTAGGTTCAGGTGAAATATTTAACATGAAATTTAAACATGGGCTTGAAAAAAGGCAAAATAACAAGAAGTTCATAGCTTATATGACATTTGCTCATAACCCAGTAGTGTTTCTTGAGCAAGATCTGGTAATAAGATTTGTCCAACTAAAAGGTTGTTTTAAAAGATTCTAAGCAGCAGACAGGCAGATAGGGAGCTGCCTAGCACCTAGGCTCCAAGTAGGTGCCCAAGTAAGAATCTAGTGATCAATGGCAAGTATCAAATTGATGGCATCCAATACTAATTTATAAATTAACCTCACCCTTGTTGTTGCTACATTGACCGCTACGGTAGTGTTTGAAAAAGTGAAATTAAGGTTGACCATTGATTCGAACTATATAGAACAAGTTCTTTGCATAAATGATCTCAGCCATTCAAAGAACCTATTTCATATCAGGCAGCAATAGTCTGAGTGGTACAAATATAGCTGGATATTCTAAAGATAAATGCTATTTTTCAACTGTTAAGGTATGATATACAATCAACAAAAAATGATTAAAGAAAATAAATCGTTTGAAGAGGAAAAGTTTCTACATAACTTTAATGAAGCATTTTAATACTTTGAAGATATATCAAGCTATAGCAGAAAGATATCATCACTACATTTACTTTAGACATAATATTCTTGAGAGCAATTATATTGTAAAGGCCTATAGTCTGAAATAAGTAAATGATAATACAATTTATAATTCCAGTAAATATTTCTTTAAATAACAATGCCAATAGGAACATGAAGCAGAGCTATGATCCAGAGACTACAAGTGCATGGAGAATGCACTTGTTTGCAACTAACTGATCTAGTGGGAAGATAGATCACTCCTCAGGTACACACAAAGTTTCGAACCCACCAAAGTCTGGGATACTAATGAACCCAAAAAAAAAAAGTTCCAGAATGGTAAAATGTCCCATTATTGCAGTATATGTAGCACTAACTATTTCAGCCACCAAATAAGATGATTGAAATAAGAAAAACATTAGATGCAACTCATGAAAATGTAATTTGTAACATGCCCTCTATAAGATACAAGCTCTCTTTTAATTTGTAGCATGACTAGCAGGCTACCTACCTAGAAGAACTAGTAAGATACAAGCATGCCCTCTTGTAATTTGTAGCATCAATGTGCTCAATCAACAGATCAAGATCTTCAACCTGGAAGGCCAGAAAAGTTTAGCATATACAGCTACCTCAAGATACACACAGAAAAGTAGGTCCTCGCTCACCTCCATCAGAAGATCTACAGCTTCTGGCTCAGCATTATGCTGCATTGTGGTTAAACATTTTAGTAAACAAGGAACAACTTTTCAACATTCAAGTGGAGCATCATTTTGTAAACAAATGGAAAAATGCGGGAGGCACAGAATAATAACGCATAAGATAAAAACTACAAAAATGAAAAGGCAGAGAAATTTAAACCACAAGGGTTTTTCATCCAAAGCATACCTTCATGTGAAATGCAACAATTTGTTGCACGAGTTCCATTAAAGCATCTATGGGCATGTCATCATACTGCATAACATAAAGAGGAAGGCAATCAGCTTATCACCACTGTGAACTCTCCAGAATTTACAATGATCAGGCCAAATATTCTAACATACTAACTAAGGTGACCAAATTTACAGCCAATCATAGTTTATCCAAGTGAATTAACCAAGAAAACCTACAAAGTACATAGGCAAGTTTAATGGAATTGTTTCTCTCATTAAAAACTTAAATGCACATAAAGTCATTGTTGAATTAAGGATGGCTCATTATAACTTAAGTAGAAATGAAACTTAGTAAATTGATGTGAGCAAACTTGAACACTATAATGAATTCATCACACAGTGAAATGAAAACAGCATATCGCAACAAGGACAATGATAATAAGGTACTGTAAGATTGCTAGCAAAAACTGCCTTTAGTAGTGTCAAAAGGTGTGGTTGCACATTTCGTCAGTAGGAATGATATGGTTATTGTACTAGTGGCCAATATGCACCTGCATGCTTTATTGGATGAATATACAGGGAGCTTTCAAAAGGTTCCTATAATCTATTGGAACACATCTAAACAAATCATAAATTGCAATTTTGCATCACAACGAAATTTTTTCAATAATTTTTAAAATTTATGTAATGAGTCCAATGTATTAATTTTGACAAGTTTGGTTAAAGCAGCTGCTCTCACACGAGTACATTTGTGAACTGAGCCTAAGATGATACACAGCATGGTTCGCCGAATTGTGCCGAATTGGCTGGTTCGGGGTGTGCCGAACAAGACCAAATAGAGACCAACACAGTTCAACCATTTGATTCGAGATGGGCCCCAGTTCGCTTAACACCCCCCCTGCCCCCCGCATTGGCCTCGCATTCTCGATGGTTTCCATCCCACATTGGCCCCTGCTTACGATGGTCGGAGAGTGGCCCCTCCCCCTAGTAAGTCTGTTCCTACTCCCCCCGCCACCCCCTCTCTCTCTCTCACTCTCCAAGGGTTAGGGTTTTCCTCAACCCTCCCCTTTCCTTCCTCTCTCTCTCTCTCTTGAAGGTTAGGGATAGAATTTTGCAATAAACCTCCCCTTTCCTCCTTCCCTCCCCCCTCTCTCTTTCTCTCTCCTTTTCTCCATCTCCCCCTCCCTCTCTGGTTCTCCCTATTTCGGTAGGCCCCAGAACGGCACAGTACAGACTCATACCGTGCAAACCGGTCACTGGCTGGTATGCCCTCCGATACCGGTTCAGCAAAACATATGCAGACTATGTTGTGACAAGTTTAAGGTGTCATAACAAGTGCAAGGCAGGTGTAAATCAACAAGTCCAAACCCTCATGCTAAGGACGTCAGTCAAGCTATAGACCATTAGCAAGCAAAAGCAGGGAGGCTTATATTAAAATAATTAATAATAAGAAGTCCATGTAAGCCACTACCACCCGCACCTCTAGATTTACACTTTCTGAAAAGTGATGCTGGAACCATCCTTAGGAAACTAACCATCATTCGGCCAACCAATATGCTGAAATTCATCTTCCATAGCCTAAGCCTCTATACCATTACAAGTGTCAACGAGCCAAGACAAACCAGATTGGGCCAATGCCTAAATTTGGCCTAGAGTAAGACCTTAGGTTCGAGCCAAGTCCAGTAAAAACATAGCCTGGATCTCTTTGGCTGGAGACTGCCGAGCTTGTAAAATTTACAATCTAGGATGATTTTGGCTTGGACCACATGTTGGGTGAAGCCCGACCCAAAGCCTAAGGACAAAACTTGCTCAGCTTTCATGTCAAACTAAACCTTGTTCTTTTGGATCTTACACCAACCAAAATTTACCTACATAGAACCACTCGTCATCTTCAAATAAATTTAGGATTTCCAGCCCAAATAATAGGATTGGAGAGAAAGAAGCCCAAAACCACATCTAGATTAAATGATTGATGTTCCCACACCAAAATAGCAAAAGCCATCCCAAGAATGAAGAAAGGAACATAAAATTAAGGGGAAGAGAATGGTCTACAGGTAAAGTTGATAGACGCAATGGAGTGGACCAGGGCTGCAAGGATCTTCATAAGAACTTCCTAGGTTGTGAGTCCTAAGTCATCGTGCATCGCCAAGAGGGGAACAAGGCTAGACATAGAGGATAATGAGACAGGTAAGAGCAAGGTTTGCCAAGCCATGCCGAACTAGCCAGTTCGAAGTATACCGAACAAGATTGGTTAGGAACCGGCATAGTTTAGCTATTTTTTTGGATTTGGCTCCCCAACTCAAATAAAACAAGAGAGCACCCTCTCCAACTCAAAAAAAATCTAGTGAGCACCCCACCTTCAGCTTGGACTCTCTTGAGAGCACCCCACGCCCGCGAGCACCATGCCCCCCTACCTAGCCACTTGGTGTCGCCCCCCTGCCGCATAAGTCCCTCCCTCCCCCTCCTTCTCTGTCGCTTGCTCCTCTCTCTCTCTCTCTCTCTCTCTCTCTCTCTCTCTCTCGCTCGCTCGCTCAAACCTAACCAGCAGCTTGAATCCACTTCACTATATCAGCCCACATAAGAGTAGGTAGTATATGTAGCCCCATCATGCTAGTAGGTTCATATATGCAGCCATATAATACATAACAGGCCACATATCTGGCCATACACTGCTAAGGGGACCGCCTTTTTGGTCCATATGCAGTATGACCCCAAATGTACAGCATATAGGCAATTGGTCAGGGACCACACATGTATATGCAGGTGCAAATGCGGCAGTGTGTACTGCATTTTAAAACACCTTTTTTTTCAAATTCGGGTAATTCATCTTATATTACTATGGATAGAAGTTGTAATAGGTTAATCAATCAGGTTAGCCATATATACTAAGATGTATAAGCTATGAACCATAGGCTCCTACCCACTCAATGAACTAATTGATTATCGTTTAACCCGTAATTGCCAATGGGCTAATTTTGATGAGCAAGCTAACCAACCTAACCCAATCAACTAGTTTTCCTAGGCTGTCAAAATCAACTAACCCAATCAGACCACATTTTCCCCCTTGATTGCACAACTACATAAATTGTATCATGTAAATCACTAGCAACAAAGTTTCTTTAAATAAAGCTATGCATGATTCCAATTGCAAATGTGGTATACAAGAAGAAGGTTAATACTAACCTTGCCATCATAGTGCTATATTAATGACCTAATCATCTTGTAGGCACCATCTATACAAGAACCTAGTTACATTGCACTCTGTCATCACTCAACCTTACCTGGCATGCAAATGATGATGTTATCAACATGTGTTTTAGCGGATCTGATAGGGTTGAGTTGGACCAGAAATTGCCACCACTACTTATTGTTAATGGCATGACAAAATACAAGAATATGAAAAAATTACAAAGGGCAGTAGTTCATAATTTAGCCAAAAAATACCAGAGAAGACCAAGAAGAAAATGCAGATATACTATAGGATATCAGAAACTTCACTGTGTATGTTTTAAATCTTGAAACTAATGAAATTAAAGACAATTTGAGAAATTTTCAGTAATTGAAGTATGTCAATTCTCATGTATAATAAGATTGCAGTAGTTAAAGGTATACAGCATATTATTGGCCAAATTAGATACTGCTAAAATCCTATTCAAACTAAAATAAATGCATTTGTGAATCCACCAATCACCATAAACCAGTAAATGCATTAAAGACAACAACTGCAAAGGAACCAGTAGAGGAAGATATGTTAAGCAATCAACAGGCGATATATAACAAATTCAACAATAATTAACCAACAAACATAAAATATATAACAAGGTTTAATAATTTTGAGGAGATTGAGACCAACCTGGCGTTTTGCAAACTCTTGAGAAATTTCACCAGCCAGGTTTCTGATATATCAAAATCACCATTAGAAAAATAAGTATAACTATCTAATTAGCATTCAACCATATAAATATGCATAAACTTATCACAGAGATTCTAATTAACTATGTTTATGTAGGATCTACTTCTTAACTCAGAATTGATTTTATGATCCATCAATAACAACTCTTCTCCATAGTTTTGTGGAATAATTTTGACTGAGGTCAATTGGTACGTGAAGATACCCTATCTTCAGTACATTCGCAAAAGATCTCTGATCAAGGCCAGTTGGTCAACTTGGAATTACCACTAAGTAAATAAAATATAGGATAATGTTATACATACCACAACAAATGTAAAATAATGCAAGAAAAATGGATGTAAAGTAACCAAAAAGATATATCAAACTAACAGGAAAGTAATATCAAAATATAATAATCATAATAACAACACTAAGGCTGTATAATAAGATGATACCAACAAAAAAATAGGACAAAAGCATCTGGTACTCATACTATGCATCAACAAACGCTGCAATTTTTTTTGATGTATTGGTCCATCTTTGCTTCACAAATGGCTAACCAGGTTAAAAAGTTCTATCGTTATCAGCATTTATAGAAAATGGAAGTTAATTAAGACGCTGTTATCGTAGAATATAGCTCGACATGCTAAGCTTGACATCCAGGTTTTATTGACTCTGGTTTTACTGATGACAAGTTGTTTCACTTCTATTTTCTCCAAAATTAGCCATCATCTCTTGGAAGTTTGCATTCATGCATCCATCTAAACATGTTAGATTTTGTTAATCTAATTATAAAAAAGGACTCATTGCTAATGCATAAATAACTTTGGACTTGATAAGGAAAAGAGCAAGCAGAATATGTAAAAGAAAGTACTAAATAAAATTGATAACGTGACAATTGGATGTTCATTTCACCATGATACAAAACTTGCTTGAACAGCCCAGCATACCCGTCTTGACATGACACAACACAGGTAAAGGTATGGAATCAGTGCCTGACATGCACTTAAATTGCTTGGACAAAGCTGCGGAGAGAGTGGGAAGCAAAGGTGGAGGAGAGGGAGGGAGGGAGAGGAGGGGTGCAGAGAGGGAAAAGGGCGGAGGGTGAGAGAGGCTCAAGGATTTGAGAAAAGAGAGATGAGGACATGGAGGCGGGTGGAGAGAGAGGGAAGGAGGAGGGGTTGGTAGTGGCGGCAAGGAACATAGCTGAGTGGAAGCACACCAGTGATCAGATGTATAGAGCTGAAGAGGTCGGTCATGTGTAAAGAGAAGATAAAGATTGTGGATGTGACTGTAGGAGAATAAGAAGAAAAGAGGTAATGTTAAAAAAATGTTAGAAAGCAAAATAGAAGAGAACTGGCAAAGGGAGAGTAGTAGGTTGGGCCTAGAAGGATGACAAGAAAAGAGAAGAACATGGAGATTGGACAAGAAGAATAGGAGAGAGAACATGAGAGATGTGATTGGTGACTCTTCGTATTTTTTTTTCGAAAAAAGTTAGTCTAAAATCTAGAAAATCTCAAGATCATTGGGACACCCCACTTTCCCCTTTTCCATTGCCGGCAACCCATTCCCCTCAGTGCTCGACTTTGAAGCAACAACCCTGTAGCTACCTCCACAAGCTAGGAACTATTCACACAATTCATGAATAAATCATGAATAAAACAACAGTTCTATGAATTTCACGACTTATTAGTGATATGTATAAGAATGAGCGAATAATTCATAAAACAATTCTTTTGGCATGCTGAATACAAAGAATAAATGAATTATTCAAAAATTCAACGATTTCTGTGACTATGAGATCAATGAGATGATCCCAGTCTAGAAGCAATAATCTTCATTTATTACAAAATATTCTACCAATGAGTCATATTTAGTGTCCAACTTTCAAATCCACATGACACCATAAGATATGCATTTATCTAAAGTCCTCATATCAGACCAACTATATTTATACCTACTCGATTGTTAGTTTGTTGGTAAAAAATAGGTTTTAGAGATTAAATGATTTGCCCTTATATTCAATCCAATATCCTTGATCAACCCTCCTGCCCCCAACCGCATCCAACATCCATTCTAGATATAATTCAAAAACCAGATCTGACGCCTTGTAGGAATAAACCCTAAACCCTAACCCCCTAAAATCCTAAAACACTAAACCCTAAATCCTTAACCAATGTCCGCAATCTCGGTATCGGATACCGTATCGGTACTTTATCGATTAGGTATGGTACAGCTCTGCTCCAAAATAGCTCTCTTACCTATTTTCTCGATTTTTATCTTGGTACGCCTCGATACGTGCCTTAGTATGGGGCTGTACGGGGTTTGTACCGACTTGAAAGTGTGTTTTGTAGCGGTTTTCTCCTAGTATAATACAGTACGCCCCGTACCAGTCGGTACAGGACAGTACGACAGACCTTGCCCACCCTAGACCCTAAAACCTATTTGAGAAAAGAGAGATGGGGACGTGGAAGAGGGGTGGAGAGAGGGGGGGAGGGGGTTGATGGTGGCGGAAAGAAGCATAGCTAAGTGGAAGCACACCAGTGATCAGATGTACAAAGCTAAAGAGGTCGGTCATATGCAAAGGTCGGCAGTGGGAGGAAATGGCTTGCAGGCCCCAATGGTTAGTAATGAGAAGATAAAGATTGTGGATGTGACTATAGGAGAATAAGAAGAAAAGAGTAAGTAAAAAAAAATGTTAGAAAGCAAAATAGAAGAGAACTGGCGAAGGGTGAGTAATAGGTGTGGCCTAGAAGGATTGGACAAGAAGAATAGAAGAGAGAACATAAGAGATGTGATCGGTGACTCTTGGTATTCCTTTTTAGAAAAAAAGTTAGTCTAAAATCTAGAAAATCTCAAGATCATTGGCACACCCCACTTTCCCCTTTTCCATTGCCAGCAACCCATTCCCCTCAACACTCCACTTCGAAGCAACATCCCATGCAGCTTCCTCCACAAGCTATGAACTATTCACACAATTCATGAATAAATCATGAATAAAATGACAGTTCTATGAATTTCACGACTTATTCGTGATATGTATAAAATGAGTGAATAATTCAGAAAACAATTCTTTTGGCATTCTGAATACGAAGAATAAATGAATTATTCAAAAATTCACTGGTTTCTGTGACTATGAGATCAATGAGATGATTCCCAGTCTAGAAGCAATATTCTTCATTTACTACCAAATATTCTACCAATGAGTCATATTTAGTGTCCAACTTTCAAATCCACATGACACCATAAGATATGCATTTATCTGAAGTCCTCATATCAGACCAACTATATTTATACCTTCTTGATTGTTAGTTTGTTAGTAAAAAGTAGGTTTTAGAGATTAAATGATTTGCCCTTATATTCAATCCAATATACTTGATCAACCCTTCCCCCCCAACCGCATCCAATATACTAGATATAATTCAAAAACCAGATCTGATCCCTTTTAGGAATCCATCCCCCATATCAATTTTCATCAGAACAAAAAAATGTAAGTGAACCAAGAACTTGAAGAAAATTACTTCATTTAGTAATTAACATAAAACAGAACAACTATTTTTAGAAGTCACTTTCGCACAGAAGAAATAATCAACCATCACAATCCAGTCAAAAACCCATATCAGCTAATCATGATTCACACCCAAACAACATAAGTTAGATATATATTCAAAAAGCCAATACAGAAAGCAACCACCATTGATGAGCTAAGATGGGTTAAGTTTATTACCTTACGTATTCATGACCCCAAGAACCAATATCCCCCTCTGATCCTAGCAATCGGTACTTCAGGCTCTCCTACAAAAAAGGCACAACAATGTTTGATTACATTGAGCCTCGTAGTATGAATCCATTGTCAAGAACATAGACCAAAGTGCAATTTAGCAACTGAAGTCTACGAAATTATAACAAAAGATGGTGGTAGCATGTCCAAATTAAACTTGATTATATACAAAGATGATTATGTACAGGATATATGACTGGAATGCTATTATTCTCCAAGGAAAAGAGTCATGCCTTTCCAAGAACACATTTTTTTTGTAATGGAACCACATTTTGTAATATGCATGATAAGGGTACAGTAAGCAAAAGCGCACAGGTAACTCAATTTACATCATTTTCAGACATGCAATTAGGAAATGATACTTTGTTTTATACATAAAGATGTGGACCAGGTGTAAATGCATCAAGACCTCAATTGACATCATGTAAATTGTAAAATGAGCCTCCAACAGGCAAAAAATGAAGCATGATAAACGCATGCAACCAGCAAGTTACTCATAAAAACATCAATGTATATGTAGCTTCCCCCCATCTTATGGACAGAAAATGGGAGCTAAGAAACTAAGAACCCTATCATAGATGTCCCACTCAGTTTTCCATCCAAACCAGAAGTCCCTGTTCAAACCACCTCACTAACAAGACAATTGCTCACTGATTCACTTTGGAGCATCAATCCAATTCCAGTCAAGGGCCATTTTTGCTAAAGAGTCAAGGGCATTTCAAGATCATTGTATTTGGCTAAAGTAATCATGTTCCATGACAGATCCACATGCCATCTATATCTTTTTTCCAAATAGAACCTAACTACTTGTGGAAAGGAGTGTAGAACTCTCGACCATGTCTTATTTCACATAATGATCCCAATAATACACACGACAGAGAGTGTAATACCTAACCTACACACAGTGAACAATCATACATTTTTGCTTCAAATTGATCTCCATCACTGTGGCCCGGCCCGACTCATTTATAATGCAAGTTGAAGTGTGATTTCAATAAAGTCCAAATGTAAAAAGCCATGTAGATGGATTCCTTTAGAAAGCATTTTACATGTGACAACCCTTAATTTGCTTAGCAACTTGTGAGAAAGTATTAACATATCTAAATGACAAGAATGGAACTACATGAGGCAAAACTCAACGCACAAAAAAAAAAAGATTTACAAAAATAGTTATAGATGATCCATCAATTTTGGAAACAGGTTTATCATGTTAGAATGATTAAGGGTATAGTATGAGGACGGTAATATTTATGCATTATAAATAATAATGTAGAAATGATGGAGGGCCTAAGGTATCATGTAAATGCACATGCGGGAGTGACTATAGGTGCTAACTTGGTAATATTCAGGGTAATATTTTGACATGCAAAACATCAAGAAAAGCTGATCAAGTGAGACTTGCACATAAAAATTTGTAAATGTAGTTAAAAGTGTATGGATATCATTATGCTGCATATTCCAATGTTTCAAAGCTTCCGCCCACCCCGCCCCCCCCCCCACAAAAAAAAAGGCATCCATAGATGCAACAACTTCCAATTTTTTTAAAATATAATATACAACAGGATAAAACACATAAACTTCATAATCTTGCTGCATTTAGAAACTTTCACATATAGGTTTCACTTGTTCAGCTTTTAATGATGTTTTGCCATGTCTAATTTTTCCCCCAATATTACCAATTTAACACCTATAACCATTTTCTACATGTCCATCAGTAACATAACTTACCCTCTATCATAATGCCCTTATTTAAAAATTAAAATATGGAATATGCCAAGTTGATGTGACAAAATAATCAGTAAACTAATATCACAAGCCTTCCATGATCATAAGCATGGTAATCATCCAGATACCTACGAAGTCTCAATCATTCTCTTAAGTTTCACATCCTATCATCATTTCAAATTTCAATAAAGGTTTGGCTTTAAATTTCTCATCATCATCCCATCTCTATGGGCTAGCATCCTCGGTATAGTCAATAGGTAACACATAAGCTTTCCACAATCATGAGCCTTGTATTCATTCAGCGGTTAAAAAAGTTTCAACACTTCTATTTAGCATTGCATCCTTCATCATTAAAAATTCAAAAATAGATTGTACTCTGAACTCACCATCTCCGCACCATTTCTATATATTAACATTATCTATGAGGCATAAAAATGCTTAGCAACACAGCAATCCTAACAATCCTATCTATGCATGCTTAACACAATTTTTTCGCACCACCACATAACCAACTACAAGCTCACAGTACATATGAAAGGAAACATTTAAGCCATAAAACATTTATTCTGAACTCAAATAGACTTGCAAATGGAAAAATTCATTGAAAATTGCACAACAATTTACTAGTAGTATAAACAAAGAAATAATTGGAAAACAAGACTTGGACCAGAAATTAACCTAATTGCAACCATATTATCAACTCTGAGTAAAATAATGATACGTGAAGGCATGTAAAGATGTAGATGATGGAGGAAGTGATTTTCTATTGCAATTGTAGCCATACAAAAAACTCGATGGACCATTGAAAATTTCTTGAATTAATTTTGAATTTAAGTGGCCAAACAATTACCTAGCTATTCCACAGGTATTGAATTACTCATATATATTACAACATTTCGTGAATATTATAATTTTTGTTCGCGGTTGTGAAACATTCATGCACTATATGCTAAACATGCCCTTTGTTGTTTGTGTCGGTGGTGATAGTGCTATCATTTTTTCCATATCGTCTCTTATATTCTAGTGTTGCATGTACCAACATATAAAAAGACAGTAATCTATGCTTCCAAAAATATTATTGAAATTTTTTTCTGTTTTCCGATGTTCCAAAATCATTCTCGGCATTTGGCCTAACTTTTAACATTTTCGATGATTCTTTTGAGTTTTATCCTCTAAACTAATTATTTTCTTATGCCAGAGCTAGTACGGTTGCAGGATAAAAATAATCTGTGTGCACTCACATAATATGGAGGCAAACATGTAGATACAAAGGAAAGAGGGAAGGGATGCACGACACTTACCATGTTGAGCTGTTTTGACAGAGAAGCAATGCCAACTACACTGATTGAAATTGAGATGCGATTGGTAGGGACTGCTTTGGTAGAAGGATAACAACAGGAACTAGCTAACTTGGTGTACTGTATGGTAAGATATAATCAGCATATTAAGTAACTGAAAGGGGATCTTAGGTGCCACCACATAACACCAAGTCAGCCAAATTGGCACATCCTTAGAGAGCATTTTTCTGTGACTCTCAAGAATCAAAAGAACCAAAACCTAATACATATAAATAACCATTAAAGGTGAATAATCATCAAGGAGGTTTGGTGATATGAGAAAGGGTTTATTAGGTAATGTGTAAAATCCAAGGATTCCTTGAACATGACAGTGACTGGACAGCATGAAATCTAAAGATAAGTCAGAAAATCAAAAGTAGCATTTGTCTAAGGGACAAAGTTTACAGAAAAAACAGTGAGAAATTTGTCAGACTAAATTGAAATTATCTAGATGCCATCAGCAAAATTTGTTCTAGACAACAATAGCATTATCCAAAATGACAATACAAACACCACAAAGGATGTCAACTAGGATAAAAGATCGAATAAAAATAGATGAAAAAACCAGGAACCAAATTCACTAACCCAATTGAAGCACAAACTTAACATCCAATCAAATAAACAAACCATGATTAAATTGCCAACGATGCTTTCATACTTGGTCTTCTCTTATGTAATATCCCTTTGTGCAACTCATTCTTTACAAACACAGAACAAAAAACAAGTAAGCTGATAATAACTTGAATTTTAAGCAAATTACATACCCTGTCCCCTTCAGCAGACATAGTCAAGGCCAACACAGAAAGAATGTCTGCTAGGTACTTCTGCAATTCAAGAGTCATATGAGCTATCAATATTGAGCAAACATATGTATAAAAACAACAACATAATATAATGATTATACCTTTAGGTCAGACTCTGGCATCGTATCGAAGTATGCTTTTAGAGTTCCATAATGGGGTCGAAGGAACTTCAGAGGCTTTGGAACAGATGTCATGGAACTTGTTGCTGTACGAATCTCCTTCCTATCAACAAAACAGTAACATGTCACAGACAAAAAATGCCCTTATCCACCAATTCTCCAACTCCATAAATCAACAACTGCACCTCATGCTCTCGAGGGCGAACTTCTGGACGCCGGGATCGGCATCCTGAACCCTCTCAACGTAAAGCTCGAGCTGCTGCTTCAACGCCAAATCCTCATCCGACTGCAACGAAACCATAGGCCATCAGATTGAGAATCGAGTAAAAACGATCAAACAGAAAGGGGAAAAGGAGAGCGAGAGAGATCAAAATCACCAGATCTTCCTCTTTCTTCTCGTCCTTCTTCTTCTTGGGGTCCTTGGAGGGGTGCCTGGGACCCGCCGGCTCCGCGCCAGATGAGCTGTCAGGGTTGGGATCTACCGCCATGGCGAAAGGATGGAAGGAGCGCAAACACCTCGGAGATCGATCGCGGAAGAGAAGAAACAGCAAATCGAAAACCCTAGGAATTGGGAAGGCGTGGAAGGGAGTAAGACTGGAAAAAAGAAAGAGAAGCCCGGCCCTTTTAATTCTTCCTGCTACTGCGTTGCTCGCACCGTCCGTCCACTAACAAATTAACGGTTTATGATTAAAAAGAGATGTCTGATCATCGGCCGTTCGTTAAATGGACCCACTCGGAGAACATTCAAGTGACCCCGGTCGTACATGTATGTCTTCTCCGAAAATTATCTGTGGTACGAATCTTATGACGAGATCATATAATAATTAATATATAAATATTTTATGTTATATATTAAACTAATAGTATGTTCTAAATTATAGTATTAATGTTATTTGTTACAATATCGTATATTATATATTATATGATTCAAGAGTTCAATTACATCATTGTAATACATATAAGTATTATAATATTTATATGATTATAATATAATAATACTATAATAATAATTTACTTTATAGTATATTATGTATATCAGTGTTTTATTAAATCATTATAATAATAATATTAATATGAGAATTAGAATTAATAGAAACTAATCTAACATTGCACTTGTTACTAAATTTATAATAGTTAGTATATTCTTATACGATTAATATTATTACTATTTTAAGTATATATACTAAAATATTATGTATTTTATGTTACATTAATTATATATTTCATTTTATAAATATATCATTTATGATTTTATTCTCATATCATAAATATGCTTTTTCACATCGTATATCATATTATTTATATCTGCATTAATATATAATCATTATAATAATATGGTATTACTATTATTGTTAATTTGATAATATAATAATATTATTGTTAATAATATAAAGTATGTAATATATAGAAGATTACATATTATCATAAGATTAATATTTATATTTTTAATTATAATATTAGTAGTATTAAATGTCAAATAGCTGGAGTTGAATTGGCCAACACTCCCCTTTAAAATTTAATCAACATATATTTTAAAACATTTAGATCACAATTAGTAGCTTGGAATTGCAAATAAATAGTTTCTGCTAAATTTTTGCTTACTAACAATGTTGCTACCATTTATTTTTTGTTGACTAAATGTTTAGGCGAGAGATCTTAAAAATTATGATCTTTTATTTCTAGCTTTTTATATATCGTAAACCATGGCTAGCTATGTTGATTTTTATGTTTAGAGCCCCTGTATTGATTTCCACTAGAAATATTTGGAGCTAAATATTCTCAGAAGATTCCCAATCTATTATATCATTAATGTTGGTAATATCAATACTATGAATAAAAATATTATTAATATTGATAAATATGAATATCATATTATTAGTAATATCATTATAGTATCAATATATAATAATAATAATATTATGTTATATATGTTATCAGAAGCATTCTAGGTTTGCATCGCTCCTTAGAACTTATCTATACTTGTGCAAACAAGAAATGAAAATCAATCATTCCCAACAAGTTCCATGAATAGAAAAATAGTACCTAATATCAATTCTTGATGACCAAATATATTGCTCATATTATATATTAACGGTATATAATGGAAACTCTTGGAGTTGACCATGTGAAGCTGGACTCCAAGAGTGAAGCCTCAAATAATAATTATAGAAAAGAAAGTTTTAAGAAAAAAATTTTGTAGGTCTACATCTCTAAAACCCTATAAGTATTTCATAGGAAAAGAGTTCAAGTGTTGTCCTTGACTCTCTTAAAAAAGTTGGAATTCTAATGCATGCTGGAAAACTAGATTGTGGTTAAAAGTGGTAAGAAAAATAAGGATTCCTTTAAAATGGAGAGAATTCCGCAAAAAAAAAGGTTTCAATAAAAATTGAGATAAAATCTAAAAGATGGAATTCATGAAGCTCGACCAGACTCCAAAAACTATACGAAGGCAAGTAGAGTTTTGACCAACTCTACTTTATTTTAAAAATCACTCAAATTATAAAGTAGAGATCATAGCCATTCTTTCTTTTTAGAGAAGAAATGATGGAGGTGGGCCCTCCCCCAAAGTTGTAGTAGTTTTTTAATATAGTTTTTTACAAGATTGGATGCATACAAGCAGTGTGAGTGGTAGATATATATATGTGTGTGTGTGTGTGTGTGTGTGTGTATTTACAACGTTAGGGATGACCTTCATATTGCAAGTGCCGAAGGCTAGCACTCGTGGACTAAATGAGTTTGATTTTGATACTTTAAACCTCTCCTTTCTTCACTATTGAATTTCAATGAACTTTAGATGCCATTCCAAGGGTTGTTACAACATATTCAAGTTTAAGAAAGCCATCTAAATGATGATGGTTTCCATATTTTGCATATAAGATGCATATTTAGGATTATCTTAAATGCAAGGTGCAATTAGAATATAACAATCTTTGGGTATATTACTCCTGAGAATTTCTGGATCAAGGTGGAACTTGTTTGTATATTTTCTTATTTTTACCACTTCAAATCCACCAGGTACAGTTGATGTAGATTCTCATCCTTTCTTGATTTAGTTATTAAAGATTGACTTTTTATGACTATTCTCTCATTTGAACAACAACTACAGGGCAACAAATTAATGATGCAAACTTATGGTTGTACAATGTGTGATAGACATAATGTGATCTGCATTAAGGTTTTCTTTCTTTCCATTTCTCATTAGTGAATGAGAATACTACCTAGAGCACTTGGTTATCTCTTTCCTTTGCAAGAGTTCTTGGTTTATTACTAGTTTCTCATCACTGCAATTTGTTTTCACTAACCTTTTAGGCAACAACAAGCTTTTTGAATTCAGAAAATGGTTTTAAGATTAATTCTTCTAATGGGCCTATTCCAGAAGTTGAAAGTGCTGACATGTGTCATCCAAATGGAGGTCCGAGGGCTATACTTGAGTATCAATTTTTTTGTTCCTCATCAGAATCTATTCAGGGAGATGGAGCAACTGAAAATCTTTATAGAGGTCCAAGGGCCGTTCAAGAATATCATCACTTTTTTCCTGAAAAACCGAGCATCCATTCAGAGAAGAACGTATGAGCTGACAAGAACCATTAGTGCTTCTTATATGAGGGTGATGTCACATTTTGGAGCATATTGAAGAGGAGGGTGCAGATGACATTCATGCTGGTGAATGTAGATGATAATAAGGCAACCTAGGATCGATATTTATTAGATGTTTATCCTTTATCTTGATATAAAGAATATTAGATGAGAGAGAGATCATAATCTTTGTGTCTATATAGATACTTTCATGGATTAACAAAAATGTGCGTAACCTCTATTTGCCTCTGCCATTTTATGAGTCAAACGATGATGATGAGGCAACCAGGGATATTAGGTGTTTATCCTTTATCTTGGGATAGAGTACATGAGACGAGAAAGAAATCATAGTCCATGTGTCCATATAGATCATGTTCATGGATTAACAAAAATATGTACAAACTCTATTTATCTCTGCCATTCTATGAGTCTCTTCTTTTTTGAGTATGGCATCATCACGCTCTTTGGTAGCATCTACTAATTCAGAATTTAATTTTAAAGCCATATTTTGACTTAGTTTTTAGGATACCTCGATGACTAACAAATAGCAAATGCTTTTTCTTGTGTAGATCTTATTTCAATAGAAACCTGAATGAATCGATTCACCTCCATGTCTTGCTTTTACTGCTGCATCGAGAGTTATTCCATGTCTTGGTTGACATAAAATAGATAGTGTATTTGTTCATCTTTTATTAAAACTTTTTCATGGCTTGATAAATAATTTGATATGCCAATAATTTTCTTTTGTATTTCATAATATGCTTAACCAACATTTAACTAATCAATTATGATAAATTGGACCGAATTTTGCAGTTTTTTTCTTCTACAATACCTCAATGTGATATGATACAATTCATAACTTGTCACTAATAAGTATCACAAAGCAATGAAATAAAAAGTTCATCACAAAATATTATTTAGATATTATTTTGAAAATAAAATTATATTTTATTGCTAATTTTTATTACCAAATTTGTGGCACCAAATACTCTCATTCAACCGTTTTGGTAGAAATCTTTTGGTAATAATTTATAATATTTTCATAACAAAAAAATATTATCACTAATACCATGAATTTTAGCAACAATTAATTTTATCATGAATTGATTATTAATTTGATGATGATGATAGAATTATTTCCAAATGGATACTTAATATATAAAAAATTAAAAAAGAAATATTAGCAATTTTGTTTGATGAATTAATTTCATCAATAATGTTTTAAAATTTGGCAATAAAAGCATATTTCGTCATAGATAGAAGTCTATTTTATGGTGAGAATAGTATTTCATCACTAGATATTTCTTTATTGGTGAGAATAATATTTCATCACTAGATATTTTTTTATTGGTGATGTACACAATTTTAGTGCAGAATATAGGTTATTTAGTAATGAAATAGTATTTCACTATGCAATTTTCAGTGTTTAAATTTATGACAAAAAATATTTTTGTTGCTAATTATCTAATTAGCTTTCAACAACGATAATAAGCCATAGTTAAATATACCTTTATTGATAATATATTTAGTGTTGCAGAATACTAACTATGTAATGATGAATTCGATTTTATCACCTATACATCATTATATAACTTTTATGATGAAATATTTTTAGTTGAGCCTGGCCCACTTAACCCAGTCTCACAATCGAGCAAACCTAGCTTGACACAAATGACTCTCATAGTTGGAGGAGGAGATTGTGTAGGGTTTTAGCATGTTATAATGCGCAGCGGAAGCTAGGGATTTTAAAAATTTCTTAATAAAGTCCCTATGCATGAAACCCTTTTAAGCCTAGATCACCTTAATGATTACAATCAAATGATATAAAATAAATGCAGAATTAGTAGAATACCTCAAACGCTAATCCAAAGTGTACAATCTCCACGAGGCGTCCAAGTGTCCGCCCTCCAATGGTGATCCACACGAAAACTTGATCAAGACTTTAGCTCCAAAGACTTTTGATCCTTAATGCAGAATTCTTCTAAAGAACTCTAATGGCTTGCTTTCCTTTCTTTCTATTTTCCTTTAGCCTTCTAAAATCACTTCTAATTCTTTTGTCCTAAAGAAGACCACCTTGTCTTGGCTTAGGACACACTAGAAGCAATGCTAGAAAGAAAGAAACTAATGTAAGAAAAAAAGAAAAGAGGAGTGGGGTGGAATTGGAATGATGAAACCCATGGAGTGCTAACCTATTTATAATAGGTGTAGGGATGCATCTCCAAGGGATGCATCCCATCCACACATCCTCTCATGAAAGGGCATCATCTAAAGGGCCATATCAAATAAGAGGAGGTGCAGATCAAGTGAGGAGGTGTATCAAATGATATGTCCTTTCATGTGGTGCCATATTTTGACCAAGTCAACATCACATGCTAATCACATGTCCATCACGCCTCACCTCTTGATCTTTCATGATGATGATCCAAGGGCTCCAATGCAAGGCGCCATTCACTTGACCCATTATGTCTTCATCCAATGGTGGGATTAAGATCCAATAGTCAATTATGGTAGCCATCCTCTAACCCAATCCAATTGGGTTAAACCAACTCTCCATTATGTCTTCATCCAATGGTAGATCAAGATCTAACGGTCTAGATTGAATGATTTATTAAATCTAATCCAATTAGACTCAAACCAAGCCAATTAGGTGCCAACTCTTGGCTAACCCATATTAGAATATGATCTAATCAAATTAGATCAATTAAGAATCAGATTCGAATCCAATTTGAATCAGATTCGAATCCAATTCGAATCAGATTCGAATCCAATTCGAATTAGGAGCTAAGGTTTGCAACACCTGCTAGGATGTTTATCTTGCAAACATGATCTAATCCAATTAGACCCTTGATAAGTTTTCTTGTGTGTGACCCATTGAGTTCCATACTTAGCCAGCAATAGGTGTGAGTGCGAGTTGACCCAACTTGATTAGAACTCTTCTAATCGATTTAAGTCCAAACTGCGCGAACCCGAACTTAACAATTAGAATCCTTTCTAATTGGTGATCGAATTAACTCTTTAATTTGATCAAACCTATAAAACAAGATTGACGTCTAGCAACGTGTCATGTCTACCCGAAAAATATGGAATTTGGTGGAAATACCAAAAATACCCTTCAGTGGCAAGTTACCATGCAATTCAATCCTTTAATCAAACTGCATCCCAAAAATGCATATGAGTATGAATATATGTCAAACTCAATTTCATATTCATATTTTTCTCAATCTTTTAATGATAATTCAAATAATGAAACATTAGAAACTCTTTCTAATTTTCATTCTACTTTGATCAAAGGTTTCCTGAATTATCATATGATTAGAATAAATAGGATGCTATCTTCTCTTACTAGAAGTGATTAATTCCTTGTTGACCTACTCATAATCTTCGTACACAATTCACCATATCCAGAAGACCTCGTACATAACTTATTGTCATGAATGAGTGTAAACCAAAATATGGGTTCATGTGCATAAGATACCATGATAATCTCAGGTCATAGGATAAGTTGCACAACTCCCACTAAGAGAATCATCTTTTGACATGTAAGTAAGACTTCATAAGATTTCTCTTTGTAGGTCAATTCAGTGAACTCATTCCTCTAATGAGCACCCACATCTTTGTATTAGTGTCTCCACACAAATGATTGTGAAATCAATCATCCTTTGCATCGAGCATACATAAGACATGCCAGTCTTTCCGGTAATCATTGATCCCCGACTCAATGTACCAATGACTGGGAATATTTAAGATTAGAATTTTAGGATTTTAAGTCTCACTAGTATGATCTCATCATAGTCTTAAAACCATTGCCCTAATCTAAGGAGTTTATCATAAATATAATCAACAGCATATGATAAAACATAACGCCTTTATTCATATTTAAATGTCATGTACATGATTTGGACAAATCAAAAGAAAAAACCTTTCGCAATACATATTGCGATTGGCTTGTAGGGCATCTACTCTTTCAGATTGCAGTGTTATCATCTCCTTCCTGACTTCATCGATGGAAAGGAAACCTTAGTCACCTGTTTTATTTAATACTTCTCCTTTCCCTTGATTCACCACCTCCATCAATTGTCAACACTATGAAAAAAAAACTGAAGAACTTTCTATTCCTCCCTCCCTTGTTCACTATTGCCTCTCTCTTGGTCCTTGCTTGTTTACGCTCACTGCTATGCCGGTTGGAAGTCACTACTAGGCATCACCGCTTGACATCACTTTTCACTCGCTTGTTTTAATGATCACATTCTCCTCCCTAGTTTCATGATAATAACTTAGCCAACCCCCCGGTCTTGCCCCTCTTCAATGGAGAATGACCAAGGAGCCAAACCTAGTCGTCGAGCAATGCAAACTAAAGCTCGATCAGACACTGAGCCCTCATTCCTTCAATCGCTAGCTTTGATGAATCGTCTCTATTTTTTTTCTCCACTTCTTTCCTTCCAGCCACGCCTACTGCTGTCACCACTGTCTACTGTAGGTTCTCTAGCTATCAGTCAGCACCACCACCACCATCAAACTTCGGACTGCAACCCTTCACCCTCCCTCTTCCTCTTAGCCCCAAATTGTGGGCTCTATCTTTCTCCTTTTCACTCTCTTGCTCTCTCTATGCATCTGGGTGGACCGTTGTAGAGGGTTCGTTCCTGTCGCTCCGTTCCTTAGTCGACCCTAGTAGAAGAGCCCTAACCAATATTGCAACCCCCCTAGTGTCAACCTCCATCCTAGTCTTCATCAAGCCCTAACTATAAGGTCAGCCTGCTTCTTGATATGGTGAGTTGTTACCTATATCAGGGCAATTTGAGCCACCAGATGCCACCATCCAACCAGCCTTGTCATTCCTCCATCTTTTGCTTATAATTTTTCACCTTTGTCCTTAGTCCCTTTGCGACATTCTCTAATTATTGCACTTCATTTTGCATTGGAGTCGGTGCAATTATCAAGCAAGAAGAAATCCAATAATGGGTTTTACAAAGAATTCCAATGAGGAGGTTTTACACTCTAGTCCTTAAATTGAGGTAAAACCTTAACCCATCTATTTATTTAATTTCAAAAATTGGGCATGTATCAAGATATGGTTGAAAATTCTAGGGTTAGAGGTAGTTGATCATCAATACATAGGAATTGGAAAATTACTAAATAATTAAATTCAAATAGCCTATAGCTGGTCATATGCGAGTTGTGTTTATGATTATGTCTAATATTGATTTTAGATTTATTAGATATACTCCTTTAAGCCGGTAAGCACTTTAAGGGAATTTTATTACCACTAGAGGTAAGGGTACGCGCGCGCGCGCGCGCGCGCACACACACACATATATATACATATATATATATATATATATATTCAGAATATCATTGTAGGAGTTGCAACTACGAGATTGAGTTGTTGGTATAGATGCAACTCCTACAACTTCCGGTTGGATATCAATGGAGGAGAGATCAATCAAAAGTGAATAAGAAATTCTAAATCAAGTATGTAAAACTTGTGTTAAAATTAATTATAGAATGAGGTTGTTATATCAGTTGGTTGGCATCTCTTTTCCCAGGAGCTTGTCCCAAGGGAGGTCTGGATAAAGTTTTAAATCTCTAAAAAGGTTTTAGTGATGTCCTTTATATAGCAAAAAGCAATTCTAGAAGTTGATGTCTTTTCTTCTCCTTACCTTAGGGATATGAAATAATTTTGGAGGAGATAAATCTGAGTGATTCTATGGGGCACAAGCTCGTCCATGGATGGCATGTACAAATTTTATTTATGGGCTAAAACTCGTACTGGTACTTATGTGGGGATTAGAAAACTCAAACTAGTAGTTATTTCACCATGATTTTGATGCCACATGGCATACTAATAGTAGAGAAAAATGTTCATATTATTGTCTCAAGTTTTATAGATTTTATACATATGTGCATACATAAGTACCTAGCCACCTACATAGAGTTGGTTAAAATGCTTCCAAGAGAGTTTGGTTTTAAATGCTTGCCTACCAAGATCAATGATATCCCTCTTAGCTATAGTAATTATATTTGTAGGTTGGCTTCTAGTATTAACCCACTAGAGATTTTGCTCCCCGTCTCAAATGTCTCGTTCCATTGTAATATTATCATTCTCATCCATCCAATGTTCTTTAGTAGGAACCAAAAAATGTAGTAGAAATTTGTATAGAGAAGCACAAGTAGTGGAAGACTCAATTATAGGTGTAGTTATAGATATTGATCCTTCAACTCCAAGTTTCTTTACAAAAGCTGTATAGGTGCTTCATTTGATTTAGTTACTTAAATATTTCGAGAATCTAAAGATCTAAGGTAAGATATCAAGAAAAATGGTCAAATAAATGGGATGTGGCGAAGCTGCAAAAATCTCTTGGTTATTTTGCCCCAAGTTTTGATGTATCTCCATCGAAGTTTGTGAATGCATCTTTTCGCTCTTTTAACTTTTTTTGATACAAATTTTGTGAAAGCATTTGACTTCTTGTGTAATTTGTTTCCATTTCCTCTGCATGCAAAGAGAATCCTTTAAATAATGTACCCAGAAACGACCAAAAGGAATTATTAATAAAATAAAATCACAAACTAATATGAATTTCTATGGGGACTGGACAACCCTTTGATTGAGCCCAAACTACCAACAACACCAAATTGCCACCCCCTTGCCAACCTATAATTAGCAAACTTTTTGGGAGGCCATCAGACCTTAAAAGATAATAACCGCCGCGCCCGAATCTAGGCCTACACATTCCTAGATCATCACGTCTCCATGTCACATCAAGGTGTTTTGAGGACTAAACCAATCATTTGGACCTAATTTCACTTCTTTCCACATCATCTAGTCTAGCACCGGGAAACAAGGAGCTGTGCTGCTTGTGCTTGTGATTAAGACCTCACTGCAAAATCCACTTGATTACTGTTAAAGAAGGTGATGGCGCACCACTGCAGGGAGAAGAGAGAAAGAGGAAGAAGAAGGAAAAGAGGAGGAAGAAGAGGTTATAGAGATGCAGGAAAAAGAGGTTATAGAGATGCAAGAGAAGAGAAGAGGAGGAAGAAGAAGAAGTAGAAAGGAGGCTAGGGTTTTTTTATTCAATCATTCCAATTCTCCTAATTAATGAGCGGGGTGGCCCTTATATAGGCTTTACATCATAAATTGACCAAATCAAATAATTAATAACTAACCAAACTTGGATCCTTCAATTAATTGGCTAAGTCAATTAATTGATTAAGTACCAAATTAAACCCTACTAACATTAGACCATTAAACCAATTGATCATACCTAAAATTGGACCTTTATAATTAGGTCTTATATTGATCAATTGATCCAATCACTTGATTCAACAACCAAATCGACTCCAAAATAACAGAAACACGACCAAATTGACTCAAACAAAAGCAATTAATAAGGCAATAAAAAAAACATGACGCAAACTCGAATGGACCCGATCTGAGCCTGACTCAATTCGGTGGTTTAGGATCCTCTCGTAGCCATAATAATGCCAATCTCTGGTGCCAACACGAGCGAGTGGCTCTGAAGGCGCAATCATCAGAATGAAGGGCTCTGATGTCCCCATCAGAAGGTGGCTACATGGATATAGGAGAAGCTGGTACTAGGTTAAGATTCACCGATATAGTATACAAGCTCCCGTTTAGGGATAGGACTTGCCAACACAACATAAGTTAGAACTCCCGCAGCTCGCACATGAAAAAGAAGAAGAGGACTTCCCTTGCTAAGCCCTCAATTTTGGTCTATAAAAGAGACCCTTTCATCTCCTTTGGCACCTGCCTTTGAAGTCCCTCAATTAGAACATGATTTCAATTTGTTCTCGTAAAAATTTCTTTAGGGTTTTACCGTTCATCCAACCGTTAGATCTTGCAGGAGTTGAGGTAATGACCTTAGACCTTCTTCTCCTTCTTTTTTAGGCTTCAAGGATATTGTGACCACCTAATTGAAGCTGACTGGACGCCGGATCTCGTCGTGCATAATCTTCTCTATTTCGATCCTAACTCCTATTTTCTTCTGCTTTTTCCATTGTTAGCCATAGCCAATGTCATTGCTATCATAATCTTTTCTGAAGTTGGGCTTCCTAGCCAATGCTGTCATGACACAGGCAGTTGCCACGGCCTATTGCCGTTGTGCTTTGATTTTTGCTATCTTTTCTATTTTGGTTCTATTTTCTTGTTGTTGCCCATCACTAGCCACCGGATTGGCCTGGCCTTCGTTGTTCCGTACGTACTCCCGACCATTGCTGTCGCCCTAGATCTTGTCTTCCCATCCTCTTTCTCTATTTTGAGAAGAAACCTCCATAGTTTCTCTCTCTTTTTCTCTCTCTTCTCCATCTTTCTCTCTTCTCTCTTCTTTTCTCTTTCTACTTTCTCTCTCTAGATGTCCTAATGGCTTAGAGGAAGGGCCCCAACTCCATATAGAACACATAGACCCAAAGGGAGTCATGAGTCAACATTGTACAATAAGAGGTCCTGGATCGGTATGTGCAACTAAAGGATTTCAAGCCAGCAATATTATAACTAACTACTATTTCTTTCCATAATTTCATACTATTGATCATGGTTGGCTGTGGTTACTATGATGATTAGACCTGGTTCTATAGGAGAGCAATCATCTGAGCATGAAAATGTTCAGCAGGATACTCTGCACCCTAGTTCATATATCGAAATGTAGGCTAGTGTCTATTATATTTGAGTTGTCGGTGTAGAGGTAAGAATCCTTGTACACTCGCCTGAATGCTTATAAATATTTTGTATACACATATATGTATGATATGCTAATGATAAATATAAGTAAGATGCAAGGATTCTCTCATGATGGTTTTCTATATTAAGTTATGTTTTCATTATGTATGCCTGTGATTGATAGTATGATGGATACATATATCAGTATAACTAATATTTGCATAATCGGACTAATAAATGTGGTGCTCTAAACTAACCACATTATATAGTCGCCCCATCACGAGCGGAAAACATAATATTTATCTATTGCCCAATTACAGATGAAAAATATGGCCGTGGTTAGTCTAAAGTTGAAAATAAAAATAACTAATATGTGGATGTAAACTTGATTGAATGAACAAGAACTCTAGAATTATCTCGTTATTATCGATTGCTCCGTTATAGACTGAAAATGTGGCACTATCGATTACCTCATCATGGATGGAAAATATGATTAAAATTTGTCCCAAAGTCGAAAAGATAATTGACCTCATATCTGGATCATGTTAAAAAAGAATGTAATGATAAGCTACCGTAAAATATTATTGAAGCCTTATGAGATATTGTATGATATATTACTCTTTCGTAGCTGAATTTTTATCGATATTTGATGTACATATGTACACCATTTATTCGAGCATTGTTGGTAGTCGGTTTGTTATTTTATGGTATTTATGTATCGATTACTTGTTATTTTTAAACTTATATTGTTGTATTGGTGTGGATGTAGAGAAACTCTTAATGGGTTGTAAAGCTCACACAATATTCCTTTTTTTTGGTTAGAGTTGCATGATGCCTAGTACTTGGTAATGGTTAAGATCATGGGTGATAGGATGAACAAATAGAGCATCATTTATACCAATCAGATGATTAAATTTTATAATTGTACAAATTTTATTATTTGTTATGAATTGAGATCATTATTGTTCCCTAAAATTGAGGTTGTAACGAATTTTCAGACCTTACCTATTCTTTTGGGCCTTGCCGTAGAAAGTGTGTAGCCGTCTCATGTAGCCGACTTAGTGATGGGTTCGGGGGTGTGATATATAGCTAGGCTACAATTTTGTGGTGGCACTAGTGGTAAAGAAGAAGGCAATGCATGCTTTGGCTTTTAGCTAAAAGGGAATAAATATGATATAAATGGAGAAGGAGATCCTCCAAGTTAACATAGACAGTATAGGATTGGCAAAGGAAGATCCATATGTTGTTCTCTTGTCTATTCAAACTAAAATTAGAATGAAGTACTCGATGGTATGGTAAAAGCTTAGCTGCATGTGCCAAAGTGATCATGTCAGCTATGTTGAATTAATGATTGCCAATATTATATCGATGCAAAGTCTAATATTTTCATGAACACATATGTCTAATATCACTAGTTCTCTATAAGGATATACCATGATATTGATGACATTCTTGAGAAAAGATCATATGGATGATACTATATATAAAGCTTTTGCAATACTGCGGTCATGGTATTACGGAACAACTAAGTTTATATTGGTTTTTCCATTCTTAGTATCTAATGGAAAAAATATAGGACACCTCGACCTCAGGCCAAACCAACCTCTCCTGACCTTGGACACAAATCGAGGTAAATGACTTTAGCTCCAACCAAGGAGTTGCCAGTCGAAAAGAGCCACCAGCACATGTCGATCAGGGCTGACGGCCCTAAAACTGACAACATTGGTTGTTCATAGTCGTGGTAGCCCCATGTCTTGTGTCAGACCTGTGCCTCACTCGGCCCATGCGGATTGACCCCTGCACCGCGACCGTACCACCAGTCGCTACCTGGCATCATTGCACATCATGTCGCCCTAGGTAATGACAAGACTGGCTCTCCTATATAAAAGGACAATCCAAGAGACTTGAGGTACACACATAATAAGCACTCACTATCAGTCACAGCGACAACCCTATGCTGAGATCTCTTCCTTCCACACTATTGCCTCGTTATTCTGACTTAGGCATCATGGGGTTTTCCACCGAAAATTCTCCAGCCAGTAGACTTTTTGCAGGCCGCCTAGCAGAAGACCAGTGCCTAACACCTCAACCAGCCTGCGCAGCTAGCCTCCAGCTAACTTTAGGGCTGTTCAAGCTGCACTCCCACCTCAGTCTGGATTCGGCAGCACTAGATTGGCACTCGTGAAAGGGCCCAACCCCTAGCTGCATCAACTATAATCAGAGGAAGAGACATCCAGTATGAGGTCATGAGAAACCTGCGGTGCACCGCGTGCTTCAGAACACCGCGCTTCGATCTCCCGAGGGTTGTTGCAGAGCCCCAAACTCGCTCCACTAGAATGGCCTGCCACACCTACAAACAAGGAGCAGTTCAACTGGCTCACTAGTATAGGCATTGATCATAGTGGTCCAGGGCCTACAACATGCAGTGGCATGATCGAAGTCGGCCCTGCTAGAATCTCGAGCGGTCGTATCAGAGTTGACACACTTAGCGGAATGCCTTTGGCCGAAATGGTAAACAACGCACTCCAAGTTCTCATTTCGGTGGAAATTTTATATAGAGCCTCTCACCTGTTTGCCTCGTAGAGCTCCTGCCCCAGTAGAAAACTGACATCGATAGGAAAATCAAGATAATGGGCTGACAAATTAAGACTCTTAAAGGACAAGCTCCGAGGGGGAGCAACGATCTCAACTTATCCTCGGGGCCTCCCTTTTTTTGGCAGATCATGGAGGAACTGATCCTACCTTGGTTCAAGATGTCGCAAGTAGACCCATACGACAATGCTTTATATCCCTTAGATCACCTCGAGAGCTTCAAGGCTCTCATGATATTGCACGGAGCCATCGAAACCATACTTTGCAAGGTGTTCTAACCAAAAATGGCATCGTGGCTTGGACACGCTGCTTGACATCAAGCAAAGGGAGAGGGAATCCCTCAGAGAATATGTTAGCTGCTTCAATGCAGCGATGTTGGAGGTCTGTAATCTGAACCAGTCAGTTGCGATGTCCGCGATGAAGGATGGCCTGTAGCCGTCGAGCTTTCTCTTCAATCTAAAAAAGCACCTCCCTAATGACTTCGCCGAAATGTTGGCAGGGGCTGACAAATATGACTACGCCGAGGAAGTTGTGGCCTCCTGCCGCGAGTTTGCCTGTGGGAGACACCCCCAGAGAAATAAGAGGAGACGCGAGGAGCAAAGAGAGCCAAAGAGTATCTCACCTCGGTGTAAAAGGGCCTTACGATGGCCCTCCTCGAAAGTTTAAGAGGTACACCCCTCTCACTGCCCCGAGGATCCGATTCTTATGAAAATTGAAGGTCGAGGCTACCTGCACCCTCCTCATCATATGAAGGCATTAGCGTTCAATAGGGACAAGAAGAAGCACTGCCACTTCTACTAAGACCACGGCCATGACACCGAGGAGTGTCTCCAGCTCAGGGACATGATTGAGGCGCTCATTCGATGCGGGCGGTCGACTCGATACGCCCATACTTGGTATGACTGAGAAGCACTTGCTTCCTCCTCCGGTCTGCCACCCTCGGAGTTAATCGACAATCGACTGACTGCTGGAGTCATCAACACCATCTCCGGTAGTCCCATCGAGGTCCGAGAGCCTCAAGCAGTTGAGCTCCTCAAGAGGTCAAGGCTGCCCTTAAGAGACAGCACACGGAGGACGTCATCACCTTCTTTAGACCCCTCATGATGACGTTGTGGTTATTTCTCTTACTATTACAAAATATGATGTAAGGAGAATATTTGTCGATAATGGAAGCTTAGTCGATGTGTTATTATATAATACTTTCCAAACAATGAGACTACCTGCCGAGCAACTCCAAAAACTTGGTGCGCCCCTGGTCGGCTTCTCTGGGGATTTAGTTTCCATTGAAGACATGATGAACCTACCGGTCACCATGGGACAAGAGCCCCGAAGTAACACTTTAAGACTAGACTTTCTTATGGTTCAAGTCCCTTCTGCCTACAACGCAATCCTAGGCTACCTCGGCTTGAATGCTTTCCATGTTGTGGTGTCCACCTATCATTTGCTTATGTGATTCCCCACAAGCAGAGGGGTCGGAGAAATATGGGACAACCATGCTGTGCCTCACCAGTGTTACATGCCACTCTCAAAGAAAAGAGGCCCAGTAGAAACTCTACTGGTCGAAAGACTCGACACAAGGGACGAGTTGAAGGAACAACGAGGAGAACCAGCTGTTGGTGATGATTCCCTTATGGAAAAACGATCCCGACCAAATGGTCCAGATCAGCTCCAGTCTGAGTAAAGAAAACCGAGCCAAAGTGATCAGCTTTCTTTGCACCAATACAGATGTCATTGCTTGGTTAGCTGCTGACAAACCAGGCATAAGCCCTCAGGTAATGTCTCACCGGCTCAACATGGACCCAGCCCACCAACCCGTGCGGCAGAAGAAAAGAAACTTCGTTGTAGAAAGACAGCAAATCATCAACCAAGAAGTTGACAATTTACTGGAGGTCGCCTTTGTACGCGAAGGAAGCTACTCTGATTGGCTGGCTAATGTTATGCTTGTCAGAAAGCCTAATGAAAAATGGAGAGCTTGCATCGACTACACCGACCTAAATAAGGTCTGCCCAAAAGTCAGCTTTCCACTCCCGAGGATAAATCAACTCGTAGATGCTACCTCGGGACACCACCTGCTAGCCTTCTTGGATGCTTTCTTCGGGTATAACCAGATCCTAATGGCTCTTAAGGATGAGGAGAAGATGACTTTTCTTATCGATAGAGGTCTCTACTACTACAAGGTAATGCTTTTCTGCTTAAAGAATGTAAGGGCTACTTACCGGCACTTCATCAACAAAATTTTCAAGGAGCGGATTGGCCGAAATATGGAGATATATGTGGATGATATGCTCGTGAAAAGCGGAGCGATAGAACGGCACATCACCGACCTAGTAGAAACCTTTGCAACTCTTAGAAAGTATCGGATGAAGATCAATCCATCGAAGTGTACCTTTGGGGTCACATCGGAAAACATTTTGGGGGTTCATGGTGATGCAATGAGGCATCGAGGCGAACCTAGAGAAGATCTGAGCAGTGCGATAGATGCAACCCCCAATGACCATTAAGAAAGTCTAGCGCCTGACTGGATAGATCGCTGCACTTGTGAGATTCGTTTCTAGGTCAGTAGAGCACTGGCTCTCCTTTTTCAAGGCCCTAAAGTGCTTAAAAGACTTCCAATGGATTGAGGAGTGTCAAGAGGCTTTCAATCAGCTGAAAGAATACCTTAGCTTGTTGCCTCTTCTCATGAAACTGCAGGTCAAAGAAATGCTCTACCTATATTTGGCTATTGCTCCCATCAATGTGAGTTTAGTTTTGGTCCGGAAGGAGGAGGGATGCCAGAAACCGACCTACTACACAAGTTGGATTCTGCGTGATGCCAAGACCAGATACTCCAAACTAGAAAAGACGGTCTACACCCACATCATCTTAGTTCGAAAGCTTCGGCCATACTTCCTAGCCCACTTAATCAATGTCTTGACTGACCAGCCAATGAGATAGGTTCTCCAGAAGTTTGAAAATGCATGTCAGCTAGTAAAGTAGGTAGTGGAACTCAGAGAATTTGACCTAGAGTATCGATCTCGGTCGTCTATCATGGTGCTAGCATTGGCAGACTTCTTGGTAGAGTACACTAACCTCGATGAGGATTCTGCCGAGCGCCCCAAAAAGATGAATGACATAGTGTGACCGTGGATACTGCATGTGGATGGGTCATCGGGCCCGAGGGGCAGTGGAGATGGGCTCATCTGACCAGCTGGAAGGATTAATCACTGAGTACGCCCTACGATTTGAGTTCTCCGCCTCAAATAATAAGGCCAAATATGAAGCACTAATCACGGGGCTCAAACTCTCCAAGGAGCTTGGGGTCCGATAGCTGAAGGTCTTCGGCGATTCGTAACTAGTGTGGTCAGCCAAGTATGAGGAGAATTCGAGGCTTGAGGGCCCTCAATGATCAAGTATCTACAAAAGATAAATGAAATCACCTCAACCTTTTGTAATTTTGATGTACAACAAATTTCTCAGATAGAAAATGCAAGAGCCGACCTGCTATCAAAATTGGCCAGCTCAGAGATTGCCGAGCTGACCAAAGCCACCTTCCTCAAAGTTTTGAAGGCGCCAAGCATCAACGACCTGAGGTTGTGCTAAATACCATTGTTGAGCTTAGTTGGATAAAGCGACAGACCATCCATTACGATGTCATCCATAATGATTTCTTGAAAGACGAAAGAGTACCGGTGGACCGGGCCAAAGCCAGTTGGATAAAGTGACAAACCATCCATTATGAGGTCATTCTCCCTATTGCTCCTCCAATGTCTCTACCCAACCAAGGCGGACAATGCACTCCAGAAGGTGCATGAGAGAATCCGTGGCAATCATCTGGGGGGCAGATCTCTAGCCTACAAGATTTTGAGGCAAGGTTACTACCAGCCGACCCTGCACAAAAATGCTGCCGACTTCGTCAAGAGGTGTGACTGGTGGCAATGCCACGCAAATATCCAATGATGACCAGCGTGACCGTTGATGCCCATCAGTGCCCCTTGCTTGTTCGCGCAGTGGGAGATCGACATCCTCAGACTATTCCCAGCGGCAATCGGGCAATGCAAGTTTCTTTTTGTAGCGGTGGATTACTTCACCAAATGGAAAAAAGCTGAGCCAGAGGCACAAAGGAGAGGTTCAACACCAGTTGGGTCGGAATAAGGCGGTAGGACCCCATCAGTTGCACAAAGAAGGTGTGAAAAAGAAGTCTCAGCCCAGCCAGTAGAGTCTCCTCATACAAGCCGAGTCGAGAAGGATGCGGGTTATGTTGGATCCCGTTTTAATTAAACCCTGATCTCGTTTAATTAGAACCCACGTTTGACAAGTGTCCCTTGAATTTCGTAAATCCTGATAATCACAAGGGCATTAAGGTATTTTCACAGTAGTGAAGGGTTACTTTGATTGGGGATGACTCTTCACGGGTGTAACCACCTGCAGCGTTTGGTCCCTGGAGAGGGCTATAAATAGCCTGTTAGACCCCTTCTCTAAAGCATATATTAAGAGCTCTCTCTCCAGAAGATCACTCGCTAATCTCTCTTCAGATCAGAGCAAATCTAGGTTGACCGCGGCTGCGCACGCATATCAGAGTCCAATTAAAGATGGATTTAGCGAATCAAGGTATGATTTATAATTCATTAAGTTAATCATTCCATCAATGGTATCAGAGAAGGTGGATTGGATTCCAAAATAAATCATACCCGTTTGATCTGTTGGATGAGAAAGATGGAGACCCCGATGTTATTTAAACATATGAAAGATTTTTCTCTGGCCGATGTGGGACTAAACTCTTCCCATCTTTCCCCTTCTTCCATTTTTTACTCAAGAAAAATAAGGAAGGGAGAGCCGTTGCCATGGCCGCCGCTGCGGCGGGTCTCGGTCGCGGCCCTCCCCATCCAACTGGTGGCCAACAGGGCCACTGTCCAGCGGCCCGACTCCCCGGCAACCACTGCGGCCCGCCGTCCCGGCGAGCCCGCAGCGGCTGCGGCTCCTCGTGGCCGCCCTGGGCACCGCGGGCGGAGGAAAGGGAGGATTCGGCCGCCATGGCCTGCGGCCCGCTGCTAAGCGGCCCTGGCCACTGCCACGGTGCCCGGCCGACGCCCCTGCGGCCCGCGGTTTGCGGCCGCACCCTGCGGCCGAACCCCGTGGCCTCCGCGGCCAACCCCGGCCTCCGGCCCCGCCTTGTGGCCGCCCCGCGGCCTGCAGCCGTGCCTACGGCCGGCGGTGGCGGTTGCGCCGCCGTCGTTTAGGAGAGAAGGGGCCACTGATTTTGGCCCCCTTCTCCTCTTTTCATTTGGGGAAGATGAATAGTGTTGGGTTTCGGGTTTTCTAAACCCGCAAACCGAATCCGGTTAATTAAAAAAAAAAATAGAGGTGAAGGGATTAACAGGTTTCGGGTTATTGGGCTTCGCCCCGCAACCCGAAACCCGAATCCTTTTGGCTTAAATTGGGCCTTTTACAGTTAAACCCTTGACAATATGTTATTCTGAAAAAGGGGCTTTTGAAATTCATATATGGTCCCCAGCCGAAAGTTGAATTATCAAAAGGGTCCTAAAATATTTTTATGTGGTCCCTTTGCTAAAGTTTCATTACAGAACAGTACTTTGACAATTATGTATTACTCCATGTAATAAATTTATTGCATAAATCAACAATTTATATGCTTTCTTATGATGATACATGATTGTTTAAATTATTCATATTTTTCATGATAAAAGGATGATATATGCATGAGACGAGCCAAAGCATCTTATGTAGGAAAAGATATATAAATGATTAAATTTTTGCATATTTGTGGTGATGAGCCAAAGCATCCCATAAATTTTAGAATGCTTTAGTTTAATTTAATCAATAAAGAGTCTTTTTATCATCATCTCATGAAATTGAATAGTTGCATCATATATAATGAACCGGCCCCAAAGGAAAATCATTATACAAAGTTAATGATGGGATGAAATAATGTTATTAGTATAATATTTATGATGAAATCTTGTTGCCCAAAGGCCTTGAATTCTTCATTAACATTGAACAATATCTAGTAAAATTTTATCCATTGAATAACGGTGTCTAAGAAAAGCTTGTCAAAAAGGCATACGTGCCTAAGAAAGGCTGGTACTTAAGTGAGCCTAGTGCTCCACCACCGATCTGGAGCTGATCTGGCTGTTATTCTTTAGATTTTTCCAACTAGATATATAAAGTTCATTAAATATCACACTTAATGCATTATTTTTATCGTAAAGGGGTAAATCATGTAAAGTTAATTTTGATTTACTCACTAAATTGCTAATATGGGTTAGTGATTTAGATAAGGTTTTAACATAATTATAGCATGCATATTGATAGTAAGCATATGTTTTGCAGCTTTGTTTCCGACAGTTTTTTAACAATCCACATCATGCATCCCAATACTTAATGGTTCAAATTTCTCGGAATGGAAAGAAAGACTGACATTTACTTTAGGGTGCATGGATATTGATCTGGCACTTCGTGAGGACATGCCACCTGTCCCCACAGAGAAAACTACGCCAGAGGAGAAAAAGTTGTATGAGAGGTGGAAGCGGTCAAACCGCTTAAGTCTTTTACTCATACAAAGTCATTTCTCCATAAAGATAAGGGGTTCAATTCCTGATTGCAAAACTGCAAAAGAATTCTTAACAGCAGTAGAAGAGCAATTTGTGAGTTCAAAGAAAGCCCTAGCCAGCACCTTAATATCAAGGTTTGCTTCCTTGAAGTATAATGATAATGGTGGCATACGCGAGCACATTATGGAATTACGTGACATCGCTACCCAATTAAAATCATTGGAAGTAGACATGTCAGAGATTTTTCTTGTATACTTTGTTCTTAATTCTCTGCCTATGGAATATGCACCATTTAAGATCTCATACAACACACATACAGAAAAATGGACTATGAATCAACTTCTAGCCATGTGTGTTGATGAAGAACAGAGAATAAAACAAGAGAGGCTAGAGAGTGTTTATCTCACCTCTCATAAGGAAAAAGAACATAAAGAGGTCGGCGGTACCGGTCATCATATTCCTATCGAGCCCGCAGCGGCTGCGGCTCCCCATGGCCGCCATGGCCACCGCGGGCGGAGGAAAGGGAGGATTCGGCCGCCATGGCCTGCGGCCCGCCGCTAAGCGGCCCCGGCCGCTGCCAACGGCGCCAGCCGCTGCCACGGCGCCCGGCCGACGCCCCTGCAGCCCGCAACCGCGGGCTGCGGCCGAACCCCGCGGCCTCGGCGGCCGACCCCGGCCTCCGGCCCCGCCTTGTGGCCGCCCCGCGGCCTGCAGCCGTGCCTACGGCCGGCGGTGGCGGTTGCGCCGCCGTCGTTTAGGAGAGAAGGGGCCACTGATTTTGGCCCCCTTCTCCTCTTTTCATTTGGGGAAGATGAATAGTGTTGGGTTTCAGGTTTTCTAAACCCGCAACCCGAATCCGGTTAATTAAAAAAAAAAATAGAGGTGAAGGGATTAACAGGTTTCGGGTTATTGGGCTTCGCCCCGCAACCCGAAACCCGAATCCTTTTGGCTTAAATTGGGCCTTTTACAGTTAAACCCCTGACAATATGTTATTCTGAAAAAGGGGCTTTTGAAATTCATATATGGTCCCCAGCCGAAAGTTGAATTATCAAAAGGGTCCTAAAATATTTTTATGTGGTCCCTTTGCTAAAGTTTCATTACAGAACAGTACTTTGACAATTATGTATTACTCCATGTAATAAATTTATTGCATAAATCAACAATTTATATGCTTTCTTATGATGATACATGATTGTTTAAATTATTCATATTTTTCATGATAAAAGGATGATATATGCATGAGACGAGCCAAAGCATTTTATGTAGGAAAAGATATATAAATGATTAAATTTTTGCATATTTGTGGTGACAAGCCAAAGCATCCCATAAATTTTAGAATGCTTTAGTTTAATTTAATCAATAAAGAGTCTTTTTATCATCATCTCATAAAATTGAATAGTTGCATCATATATAATGAACCGGCCCCAAAGGGAAATCATTATACAAAGTTAATGATGGGATGAAATAATGTTATTAGTATGATATTTATGATGAAATCTTGTCGCCCAAAGGCCTTGAATTCTTCATTAACATTGAACAATATCTAGTAAAATTTTATCCATTGAATAACGGTGTCTAAGAAAAGCTTGTCAAAAAGGCATACGTGCCTAAGAAAGGCTAGTACTTAAGTGAGCCTAGTGCTCCACCACCGATCTGGAGCTAATCTGGCTGTTATTCTTTGGATTTTTCTAACTAGATATATAAAGTTCATTAAATATCACACTTAATGCATTAGTTTTATCGTAAAGGGGTAAATCATGTAAAGTTAATTTTGATTTACTCACTAAATTGCTAATATGGGTTAGTGATTTAGATAAGGTTTTAACATAATTATAGCATGCATATTGATAGTAAGCATATGTTTTGCAGCTTTGTTTCCGACAGTTTTTTCACAATCCACATCATGCATCCCAATACTTAATGGTTCAAATTTCTCGAAATGAAAAGAAAGACTGACATTTACTTTAGGGTGCATGGATATTGATCTGGCACTTCGTGAGGACATGCCACCTGTCCCCACAGAGAAAACTACGCCAGAGGAGAAGAAGTTGTATGAGAGGTGGGAGCGGTCAAACCGCTTAAGTCTTTTACTCATACAAAATCATATCTCCAGAAAGATAAGGGGTTCAATTCCTGATTGCAAAACTGCAAAAGAATTCTTAACAGCAGTAGAGGAGCAATTTGTGAGTTCAAAGAAA
Organism: Phoenix dactylifera; assembly: GCF_009389715.1. Taxonomy (NCBI): domain Eukaryota; kingdom Viridiplantae; phylum Streptophyta; class Magnoliopsida; order Arecales; family Arecaceae; genus Phoenix; species Phoenix dactylifera. The sequence continues at coordinate 16,591,024 of NC_052396.1, read as the reverse complement.
GCCCTAGCCAGCACCTTAATATCAAGGTTTGCTTCCTTGAAGTATAATGATAATGGTGGCATACGCGAGCACATTATGGAATTACGTGACATCGCTGCCCAATTAAAATCATTGGAAGTAGACATGTCATAGACTTTTCTTGTACACTTTGTTCTTAATTCTCTGCCTATAGAATATGCACCATTTAAGATCTCATACAACACACATACAGAAAAATGGACTATGAATCAACTTCTAGCCATGTGTGTTGATGAAGAGCAGAGAATAAAACAAGAGAGGCAAGAGAGTGTTTATCTCACCTCTCATAAGGAAAAAGGACATAAAGAGGTCGGCGGTACCAGTCATCATATTCCTGTTAAGAAGAAGAAAATGAAAGTGTCAGCCAAAGTGACTGATAAAAGGCAAATAAAGTGCTTCTTCTGTAGGAAACAGGGACATTTGAAAAAGGACTGCACCAAGTACAAGAAATGGCTCGAAAAGAAAGGTACTTCTCTTTCCTTAGTGTGTTATGAATCAAATTTTTATTGATGTACCTCATAACACATGGTGGATTGACTCTGGTGCTACTATCCATATATGTAAACTTTGTAGGGATTATTGAACAAAAGAATTCCAACGGAAAGTGAGCGGAGCATCATAATGGGAAATAAGATGCGTTCATATGTGGAAGCTGTTGGAACGTTCAAATTGACCTTAAAGACTGACCATATTTTGTATCTAGAAAATACTTTCTATGTACCTAGATTTTCAAGAAACTTGATATCTGTTTCTAAACTTACTTCCTTTGGATATACCGTTTCTAAACTTACTTCCTTTGTAAACCTTTTCTTGAATAATATTATTGTTGGTAATTGCTTGTTAGAGGATGGTTTATTCAAATTAGACCTTGATACATCTTTTGAGCTATCCCTTTTATCCCTGCAAAATAAAGATCATTATGGATTAAAACATAGCATGTTAAATGAAAATTCTTCTATGTTATGGCACCGAAGATTAGGTCATATCTCCATAAAAAGAATCAAGAGATTAGTAAATGATGAAATTTTATCAACTCTTAATTTTGGTAATTTTGAAACTTGTTTAGACTGCATCAAGGGCAAGTAGACTAACAAGTTTAAGAAAGGTGCCATAAGAAGCACAAATTTATTGGATCTCATACATACAGATATATGTGGGCCCTTTTCGACCCCATATTTTACTGGTCATAAATATTTTATCACCTTTATTGATGATTACTCACGCTATGGGTATCTCTACTTGTTGTATGACAAGGCTGAGGCATTAAATGCCTTTAAGCTTTTCAAAACAGAGGTAGAGTTACAGCTTGATAAAAAGATTAAAGTTGTGAGATCAGATAGAGGTGGTGAATACTACGGTAGGTATACTGAAACAGGACATCATTTAGGTCCATTTGCTTGATTTCTTCAAGAGCAAGGTATAGTTGCACAATACACTATGCCTGGTACTCCTGATCAAAATGGAGTTGCGGAAAGAAGAAACCGAACATTAATGGAGATGGTAAGAAGTATGATTAGTCACTCAACTCTTCCAATTTCTCTGTGGGGTGATGCCTTAAAAACCGCTGCGTATATTCTAAACAGGGTTCCTACTAAAGCTGTCCCAAAAACACCTTATGAAGTTTGGACAGGTAGGAAACCTAGTTTAAGACATCTACACATTTGGGGGTGTCAAGCTGAGGCAAGGGTGTACAACCCACAAGAGAAAAAGTTGGACTTTAGAACCATTAGTTGTTATTTTATTGGTTATCCAGAAAAGTCCAAGGGATACAGATTTTATTGTCCTAATCATACTTTGAGGATTGTGGAGACAAGAAATGCTAGATTTCTTGAAAATGACCAAATCAGTGAGAGTATAAAACCTCAAAAAATTAATTTTGAGGAAAAACAAACTCCGTATAATGTGCAAGATTCAAATAAGCAGCCAATGATTCCTCCACCTATCATTGATAATGATTTGGAGGAGGATGAGTCTACTATTAATGTTCCACTTGAATCTGTGCCAGTTATCACTGAGAATGTTACTCCTCCACCTATAGAACTAGTGGATCAAGAAGCAACTTTAAGAAGGTCATCAAGGGTAAGGAGATCTCCAATTCCACCAGATTATATAGTATACCTTCAAGAAAGCGATTATGACATAGGGAATATAGATGATCCAATAAATTTCTCACAAGCCATAAGTTCAGTAAATTCCTCCAAATGGCTAGATGCTATAAAAGATGAGATAGATTCTATGGCTAAAAATAATGTTTGGAATCTAGTTGAACTACCTCCTGGAGCTACTGCAGTACGCTGCAAATGGGTTTTTAAAACCAAAAGAGACTCCAAAGGCAAGGTAGAGCGACATAAGGCCAGACTTGTTGCCAAAGGATTTACTCAAAAGGAGGGTATTGATTATCATGAAACCTTCTCTCCAGTTTCAAAGAAGGATTCTTTAAGGATAATTATGGCTTTGGTGGCTCATTTTGACTTAGAGCTGCACCAAATGGATGTGAGAACTGCATTTCTTAATGGAGATTTAGAGGAAGAAGTTTACATGAAACAACCTGAAGATTTTGTTTCAGAAGGTCAGAGTCAAAAAGTTTGCAAGCTAAATAAGTCTATATATGGACTCAAGCAATCATCCCGACAGTGGTATCTTAAGTTCAATAACGTCATTTCTACATTTGGCTTTGTAGAAAACGTTGTTGATAGATGTATTTATCTTAAGATCAGTGGGAGTCGATTTATTTTTTTAGTCCTATATGTAGATGACATTTTGCTTGCTAGCAGTGATTTGGCATTGCTTAGAGAGACTAAGCAATTTCTCTCCAGTAATTTTGATATGAAGGATATGGGTGAAGCCTCATATGTCATCGGCATTGAGGTTCATAGAGATAGATCTAAGAAAAAAGTTTGTCTATCTCAAAAAGCCTACATTAAGAAAATATTGGAGAGATTTGGTATGGAAAATTCCAAACCAAGCCCAGTGCCTATTACTAAGGGTGAAAAGTTGAGCCAATCACAATCTCCGAGGAATAAAATTGAAAGGGAGTATATGAAAGCATTTCCATATGCTTCACTAATTGGGACTTTAATGTATGCTCAAGTCTGTACCAGACCTGATATAGCATATGTTGTGGGATTACTGGGGAGATTTCAAGCTAATCCAGGAATGGAACATTGGAGAGCTGCAAAGAAAGTATTGAGATATCTTCAAGGAACTCAAGATCATATGCTCACATACAATAAATCCGATCTTTTGGACATAGTTGGATATTCAAACTCGAACTTTGCGGGATGTCCAGATAGTAGAAAATCAACATCAGGTTATATCTTTCTACTAGCTGGTGGTGCAGTCTCGTAGAAGAGTTCGAAGCAAAAGATGACAGCTGCTTCAACAATGGAGGCTGAGTTATTAGCATGCTATGATGCAGTTACACAGGCTATTTGGTTGAGGAACTTTATCACGGGCCTACAGATCGTGGATACTATTTCAAGGCCCATAAAGTTATATTGTGATAATTTAGCAGCAGTTTCCTCAATAAAGAATAACAAGATATCCAATGGAAATAAGCACATGGAGGTGAAATATCAGGAAAAATGTGATGACCATAAAGTTTCAGTTCAATACATCAATACTATGCTTATGTTGGCAGATCCTTTGACCAAAGCAATAGCCCCGGGATTGCATAAGAAGCATGTCGGTCAAATGGGCCTTTTCTGTATAAATTAATTGATGTATTATTGTGCACATTTCAGATGGTTGTAAATCACATTTATTGTATTTTCTGCTTTAATGAATTCATATGGTTTATGCATACTATGGTAGCAGAAATTGTGACTAAAGAATGAATTTCATGAGAAGTTCATTCATAAGGGTTTGGTTATGATGGTTTAGTAATATAGTTATCATGGAAGGTTATACGCCAATCAAATAGGTGTTATTTCCGCCATGGTTCGTATTATTATCTCAAAGTAATCAAACATAAAGTTTGCCCAAATTGATATCAGGATAGAAAGAACACGCGTATAAAGATTATAACATTCAAGTGCTAAGGATATTTCACTTGTCAATATGGTCCAAGTGGGAGAATGTTGGGATCTCGTCAAGTTGTGGCCCACATTGACAAATGGCGTCAATATGGTCCAAGTGGGAGAATGTTGGATCCCGTTTTAATTAAATCCTGATCTCGTTTAATTAGAACCCACGTTTGACAAGTGTCCCTTGAATTTCGTAAATCCTGATAATCACAAGGGCATTAAGGTATTTTCACAGTAGTGAAGGGTTACCTTGATGGGGGGTGACTCTTCACGGGTGTAACCACCTGCAGTGTTTGGTCCCTGGAGAGGGCTATAAATAGCCTGTTAGACCCCTTCTCTAAAGCATATATTAAGAGCTCTCTCTCCAGAAGATCACTCGCTAATCTCTCTTCAGATCAGAGCAAATCTAGGTTGACCGCGGCTGCGCACGCATATCAGAGTCCAATTAAAGATGGATTTAGCGAATCAAGGTATGATTTATAATTCATTAAGTTAATCATTCCATCAGGTTAGTCACTCGATCATTGGGACTGACAAGGTCGAAGGAGAACTTAGAGGCACAAAGTGTTGAGCTCGGATGAGGTCCATTTCCTCCTGAGTAAGGACAGATACCTCATAATCTAGGCCCGATCGGACCTCAGACTCAGCCTCACCTGAGGGCAAAGGCTGCCGACCTTGAGAAGAGCAGTCAAACGGATGACTCTCCTTTGAGCCATTGGCCTCAACCCTGCTCATAGTGGAAGGAGAAAGTTGAAGGAAAAAACCTAGAAAAAGATGAAGAAAGATGGAGAGATAACAAAAAAGAAGACCAGCAAAGGGTCGAGCAGCTGAGGAGCGAAAATCCACCGAAGATGGAGAAGCACAGAGGGTGCCGATGCCATGAGCAAAATACTTTGTCAGGACACCACCCAGAATCTTGGATGCTCGGGTGCTCGGATGGAGGGGCAGATAGAGCAAAAGGTAGAGTCTGAGAGTTAAGGGCGCCCTTATATAGGTGTGCAAATGTCCTCAATCAGAGCACCAGTCCGACTACTCGAGCAGATTGAGCCATGTGTCAGCCTAGGGTACGACACGTGTGATCTTTACGGATTGCTGCATTAGTAGTGTCTTGGAGTCACCCCGCAATGATGACGTCTTGGGATAGCCCGGATCCAATGACTCTTCGAGAAGATTGGTTGACGCACTTAATGCCCCCGACGAAGATCTTGCCCTCAATTAAGGTGATTGCTCGACTTCCATCGTCCAAATTGGAATTCAGTTTGGCCTCGAAAGTGGAGGATAAGTGATGGAAAAAATATGGGACACCTCGATCTTAGGCCAGATCGATCCTCCTTGACCTCGAACATGAACCGAGGTGAACGACTCTAACTCCAACTGAGGAGTCGCCAGCCGAGGAGAACTACCAACATACGTCGACCAGGTCTGACAACCCTAACAACTGATAGCCCTGGCCGTCCGCAATTGTGGCAGCCCCATGTCCTGCATTAGACCTGCGCCGCACTCGACCCAGGCAGATTGACCCCCGCGACACATCGGCCCAGGTAATAATAAGACTGGCTCTCCTATATAAAGGAGGTAATTTGGGGGACTTGAGGTACGCGCATAATAAGCATTCACTATCACTCATAGAAATCACTCTTTTCTAAGATCTCTTCCTTCCATATTGTTGCCTCGTTATTCTGACTTAGGCATCAGAAGGTCCCTGCTGGAAACTCTCCAGCAAGTGGACTTCTTGCAGGCTACCCAATGGAGGAGATCTGTGCCCGACGCCTCAACTAGCCTGCTCAGCTCGCCTCTAACCGATCTCAGAATCGTCCGAGCTGTACTCCTATCTCGATTCGGATTCGACAGCAATAATATTATTTGATATATTTTTGGATAAAGGCCTTTTCTTTTGGACCAAGCTCCAACATAGCTTTGGAGGTAAAGTTAGGTTTGGCAACAAAGTCATGTGGAAGACTGCCGTGGCTGTACAAGTATGATGTTGTGGGCCAGTCAACTACAAATCTGTCAAAATCCATAATGCAAAGGTTGCTGTCCTGTCATTTTCAGCCTAAAAAATTTAGGACAAAGGTAAGAGGAAGATCTTAGGAATTACTCAAGGAGATGACTAAATAGAGAGGGATTTCTATGGGTCCAAGCGATTGAAGTAGGTGCGCAGTGGGCTGAGTTAGGACTGCAGGACCATTGTTCCGACTCTATCACCTGAAATATATAAACCAAATTTGCTATGACCATGAGTTTGCATCTTAATGTTCCAGGTTTGCATCAGTATATTAAGAACCTATCTAAAAATCTGGATGTTTAGATGGATGGACCCTAAAGTATATAACCACCACAGGAATCCTTAATCTATGTATTCGATGTAGAACTATTATTCTTCAAACACCCCCTCTTACGTGTAGAGTCCGAGAGGTGAAACCTGAAACAAGGGACAGCATGTGGATTAGTAAGTGGGAGCATGGAAGTTTTCGTAGGCAAGAAGGATCGATGGGCTTCGATACTATGTTAAGATCCTGTCTAAAAATCCGAACATTTAAATGCATGGACCCAAAAGTATATAAGCATCATAAGAATCCTTAATCTATCAAATATAGAACTATTATTTCTCAACAGCATCCATCTAAATACCTCTGCTGAATGTGCCGCTCTAGACTAATTTTGGGTCCCTGGGGTCAGTTTTTCAAGGGCCATTTTGGTTTTGCCGAACAAATAATATACTTCTGTTCAAGAATGACCGGGAAGTAATCATGAGTCGAACTTTGTGGTCCGACTCAAGTACTGGTCAAGCCTATATAAGTCAGCTCAGTCCCATGAAGCAAGATTGCCAGTCTGCCTCGAGTCCTAGTGGAATCGAAGCCATGTCAACTCGGTTGCAGCCCTGGATAAGGTGATACATGAGCATGCATGTACGTTCTCAAGTCAGAGTCAAGCCGGGAGAATACGGCACATTTACTCTTTCATAATGCTGTCTTTAAGATGTTACATGTTTCCATTTAGCCAATGATTCCATGTGATTAATTTAATCAATCTAGATAGGCTTCTTCATCATGTGTGAGATTCAATCAACATGTACTAGTGGTTCCCATGATGGGATTAATAGTTCCATGCAGGAACGTTAATATGGGGTCCTGCAACATCTATATGCATATGAATGTTACATGGATTGCCTTATATATAGGGCATATTCGTGGTTCCAATCTCTGCTTGTTGCATTGTATAAGCTCATACAATATGGTTACTCCTATCTAAAAGGAGACGGTTGAATCACTTTTTATATTTGAGCAGTTCCCGACTCCAAAACATATGAAACACTATGGCAAGAGAGTGTACATTTTAGAGTCCCAACTTGGATTTTTATTTTTCTCCTTGAAAAAAGACAAGCATTATGCCCAGCTGACTATATGGTCATATGCTTCCAATTGCAAATTCCAATTATTCTGAAAGTTTGACCGTACCTAAGGCTATATGGAGATCATGAGCTCCTTGTCCATGGATAGACCATTTATGGCTAGAAAGTTTCAGTTTGAAAGAGATGAGAAAACCAGGGAGTTTAAGGGATTAAGGGAGCCTTCAATCTCTGAATCTAGATTATTTTCCAGTAGTTTTGATTTTTTTCTGGACTAGGATAAAATTTAGCAAAAAATAATTTTCTATCCTTTCGCTGACTGTGGTATAACATAAAGTTCTTATTGACTGAAACTATCATTTCTAGTCGACAAATACTGTTAATCCTAATTCTCGGTCCCTAATAGCGATTTTCATGTTTTAAAATTCCGAAAATACCCCCACGATTCCACCAAAACGGTTGAAATGCGGATTGCCAAGATCTATATATCTTGGCTGATTGCGATTCAAAGAAATTTCTATCAATAGCAGTTTTTTATAGAAACTTATTTCGATAATTGGATTCACTTCCTATGTATTCTTTCCCAAGTTGAAATGCGGATTGCCGAGTATCCGATATCCTGGCCGATTGCGATTCAAAGAATTTTCGGTCAATAGTGTTTTTTATGAAAATTTATTTCGGCAATTGAAGTGGGCAAATTCTCTTCTTCTCCGTTTGCCAAATGTCTTCTTCTTTATTTGGTTCTATCTCTCTACAAAATATGAACCGAAAACAATCTCAATTCTTAGTCTATTAATGCGTAAAAGGGGTCCGTAAAGAAGAATCCTTCCCACTTTATGTCATTATTCTTTTCACAGTAATTGTTGAAATAGTATTCTATAGCATCTCTTCATCCCTTCTTTTTTTTCAGTTCCAGGCTTCAAAGAATATAGGTAGCCCAATTTTTATGGCTGTTTGTTCTTATGGTAGCGAAGCCCATATTATTTTAATCTCTAAGTACCCAAATTTCGATCGAATTTACAACGAAATAGTGAAAAGATAGAGACATCTATCTGCTACAATGGTAGAAATAAAATTTTATGCTCCAAACAAGTCTAGAATGTTTGTTACGCTCATGTGCAATAAGGATGTTCGGAATATTGAGGGTAGATGCAACTGCAAAAATGACTCAAAGAGTAGCTCCTCTGTTTTATCTTTTTCGGCAGCTTAAGTAATTTTGGTTGAATTGTTGAAGAAATAATTAAGAGCCGTAATTGAAGAAGAATTTAATCAAATTTTTTTTTTTGGATGCTCGAAAAATCTCCATAGAAGTTGTTGGGCCAAACTTGCCCCATGCGCCTGCCAACCAAGAGAGGAAAACAAACAAACATAGGAGGGGCGAAACAATAACACAACAGCACCAACAAAGAAGGTAGGGATAGGGGAGAAAGAAAAAGAGATATTGGGCGGTGACGGTGGTGAAGCCCGAAATTGTTTCGGTCGGTGACAGCGGTACGTGCAGTGATGCAGCCCACCATTGTAGATTCTCTCCGTTGTCTGTACGTCCCCTTATCTCCTCCATGTGCCTGCCCATCTCCACCACCCTCTATATCAACATAATTCACAACTAGAACTCAGCTTTCCCATGGCAAGCCGGCATGCCCTCTAGACTCCAGTGCCGACTTTGTGCTAATATACCAACCGAGATGATCTCTTCATGCCATGGATATTGGCACAAATTAGAGCCATATATATGTACACTCCCACAAAGAGATGGCTATCATCATGCCGATGGACCATGCATGCCGATCGGATCGCCCCCATCGATGGGTCGGTTTCGGGAAGGAGGCATAGGAATGATCTGCATGCACGCCTGCTGGGACTGTTTGTTGGAGATGAGTAATGATGAGCTACTGGTCATGGTCCCCTCCTCTCTGTGCGTCCTAGCCAACATCCCATGAGCTGTGGAGGTACATCGACTCACAGGCACTCGCCCCGGGACATTAAATGGCAGGACCACTTCATGGTTACAAAGTCGGTCGCAGGCTGACACCGCAGACTACAGAGAGTACAGGGGGTTAAAACCGAGATCAGATATCTCGGATGGAGGGTCGATGCATGCGTGTGGAAATTTAACTTGATTACATGACATCTAGGAATTACTAGGAATTGCTTTTGCTTTGAGTCATCACCTAAACAAGCATATAATTAAGGAGGAGTTTCATTTACCTGCAGGCATTCCTCTCTCTAAAGTTGGCGCGGTCGGCTTGCCTGCCTGAATCTGTTGGAACCCATTTTAATTAAACTCTGATCCCATTTAATTACAACCCACGTTTGACAAGTATCCCTTGAATTTCGTAAATTCTGACAAGCTTAAGGGCATTAAGGTAATTTCATCTTAGTGAAGTGTTACCTCGATGGGGGATGACTCTTCACGGGTGTAACTAATCACGGCGTTTGGTCCTTGGAGATGGCTATAAATAGCCTGTTAGACCCCTTCTCTAATACACTCATTAAGAGCTTTCTCTCCAAAAGATTTCTCACTAATCTCTGTTCAGATCAGAGCAATCTCGATTGATCGAAACTGCGCACGCATCTCAGAGTTCAATTCAAGATGGATATAGCGACTCAAGGTATGATTTATGATTTATTAAAGTTAATCTTTCCATCAATGGTATCAGAGCGGGTGGATTGGATTCCAAAATAAATCATACCCATTTGATCTATTGGTTAAAAAAATGGAGACCTTGATGTTATTTAAACATATGAAAATTTTTTTGTCAGGGCGATATGGGACTAAACCCCTTCAACCTTTCTACCCCTGTTTAAGAATAGAAGAAGGGAGAGGAGGCAGCCATGGCCGCCGCCTCCCCGGCTGCCGCTGCGACCTACCCACGGCGAGCCTGCAGCGACTGCGACGAATCGCCGTGGCCACCATGGCCGAGGCGGGTGGAGGGGAAAAAGGAAGAAGGGCGGCGGCGCTCAGGCTTCCGCCACCGTACCCTCCTCCCATGGGTGGCCGGAAAGGCCACCGATGGCGAGTGAGCCGGCTAGCGGCCGCGCCACCGTGCAAAGGGGAAGTGTTCTTCCCATCAGCATAATTAAAAAAAAAAAGGGAAAAGGGGGACTCGGCCGTCATGGCCTGCGGCCCACCGCTAAGCAGCCATGGCCGTTGCCAGCGGCGCCAGCCGCGCCTCCCACGGCGCCCGCAGCAAGGCCTGCGGCCGATGCCCCTGCGGCCCGCGACCGCGGGCTGCGGCCGCACCCTGCGGCCGAACCCCGCGGTCGACCGGCCTCCAGCTCCACCCTTCGTCCGAACCCCGCGGTCGATCGGCCTCCGGCTCCACCCTTCGGCCGTCCCCGCGGCCTGCGGCCGTGTTACCGGCCTCCGTGCGGCCGGCGGCGGCGGTTGCGCCACCGAAAGAATGGGAGGAGATCACCGATTTTGGTCGCCGCCTCCTCTTCTTTCGATCAGCCTCATTTGGGGAAGATGAAGTAAGTGGATCGGGTTTCGGGTTTTAGGTTCCAACCCGAAATCCGAATCCATTTATATATATATATAATAATAATAATAATAATAATAATAATAATAATAATAATAATAATAAAAAGGGTGAAGGGATTAACAGGTTTCGAGTTATTGGGTCTCGGCCCGCAATCCGAAATCCGAATCCTTTTGACTAAACTGTGCATTTTGCAGTTAAACACCTGATAATATGTTATTCTGAAAAAGGGGCTTTTGAAATTCATATATGGTCCCCAGCCGAAAGTTGAATTATCAAAAGGGTCCTAAAATATTTTTATGTGGTCCCTTTGCTAAAGTTTTATTACAGAACAGTATTTTGACAATTATGTATTATGTAATAAATTTATTGCATAAATGATCAATTTATATGCTTTCTTATGATGATACATGATTGTTTATATTATTCATATTTTCATGAGTCAAGGGTGATGTATGCATGAGACAAGCCAAAGCATCTTATGTAGGAAAAGACATAAAAAATGATTAAATTTTGTATATTTGTGGTGATGAGCTAAAGCATCCCATAAATTTTAGAATGCTTTAATTTAATTTAATCAATAAAGAGTCTTTTATCACCATCTCATGAAATTGAATAGTTGCATCATATATAATGAACCGGCCCCAAAGGGAAGTCATTATATATGGTTAATGATGGGATGAAATAATATTATTAGTATGATATTTATGATGAAATTTTGTTGCCCAAAGGCCTTGAATTCTTCATTAATATTGAACAATATCTAGTAAAATTTTATCCATTGAATAACGGTGTCTAAGAAAAGCTTGTCAAAAAGGCATATGTGCCTAAGAAAGGCTGGTACTTAAGTGAGCCTAGTGCTCCACCACCGATCTGGAGCTGATCTGGCTGTTATTCTTTGGATTTTTCCAACTAGATATATAAAGTTCATTAAATATCATACTTAATGCATTAGTTTTATCGTAAAGAGGTAAATCATGTAAGTTAATTTTGATATACCCACTAAATTGCTAATATGGGTTAGTAATTTAGATAAGATTTTAGCGTAATTATAGCATACATATTGATAGTAAGCATATGTTTTGCAACTTTGTTTTCGACAGTTTTTTCACAATCCACATCATGCATCTCAATACTTAATGGTTCAAATTTCTCGGAATAGAAAGAAAGACTGACATTTACTTTAGGGTGCATGGATATTGATTTGGCACTTCGTAAGGATATGCCACCCGTCCCCACGGAGGAAACTATGCCAGAGGAGAAAAAGTTGTATGAGAGGTGGGAGCGGTCAAACCGCTTAAGTCTTTTACTCATACAAAATAATATCTCTAGAATGATAAGGGGCTCAATTCCTGATTGCAAAACTGCAAAAGAATTTTTAACAACAGTAGAAGAGCAATTTGTGAGTTTAAAGAAAACCCTAGCCAGCACCTTAATATCAAGATTTGCTTTCTTAAAGTATAATGATAATGGTGGCATACGCGAGCACATTATGCAATTACGTGACATCGCTGCCCAATTAAAATCATTGGAAGCAGACATGTCAGAGACTTTTCTTGTACACTTTGTTCTTAATTTTCTGCTTATGGAGTATGCACCATTTAAGATCTCATACAACACACATACAGAAAAATGGACTATGAATCAACTTCTAGCCATGTGTGTTAATGAGGAGCAGAGAATAAAACAATAGAGGCAAGAGAGTGCTTATCTCAACTCTCATAAGGGAAAAGGACATAAAGAGGTCGGAAGTACCAGTCATCATATTCCTGTCAAGAAGAAGAAAATGAAGTGTCAGCTAAAATGACTGACAAAAAGCAAATAAAGTGCTTCTTCTGTAGGAAATAGGGACATTTGAAAAAGGACTGCACCAAGTACAAGAAATGGCTCGAAAAAGAAGGTACTTCTCTTTTCTTAGTGTGTTATGAATCAAATTTTATTGATGTACCTCATAACACATGGTGGATTGACTCTAGTGCTACTATCCATATATGTAAAATTTTGCAGGAATTGTTGAACAAAAGAATTCCAACGGAAAGTGAACGAAGCATCATAATGGAAAATAAGATGCGTTCACATATGGAAGTTGTTGGAACGTTCAAATTGACCTTAAATACTGGCCATATTTTGTATCTAGAAAATACCTTCCATGTATCTGGATTTTCAAGAAACTTGATATCTGTTTCTAAACTTACTTCCTTTGGATATACCGTTTCATTTGGACGGTCATTTGTAAACCTTTTCTTGAATAATATTATTATTGGTAATTGCTTGTTAGAGGATGGTTTATTCAAATTAGACCTTGATACATCCTTTGAGTTATCCCTTTTATCCCTGCAAAATAAAGAACATTATGGATTAAAACATAGCATGATAAATGAAAATTCCTCTATGTTATGGCACTGAAGATTAGGCCATATCTCCATAAAAAGAATCAAGAGATTAGTAAATGATGAAATTTTACAAACTCTTGACTATGGTGATTTTGAAACTTGTTTAGACTACATCAAGGAAAAGCAGACTAACAAGTTTAAGAAAGGTGCCATAAGAAGCACAAATTTATTGGATCTCATACATACAGATATATGTGGGCCCTTTTCGACCCCATGTTTTACTGGTCATAAGTATTTTATCATCTTTATTGATGATTACTCACACTATGGGTATCTCTATTTGTTGTATGACAAGGTTGAGGCATTAAATGCCTTTAAGCTTGTCAAAACAGAGGTAGAGTTACAACTTAATAAAAAGATTAAAGTTGTGAGATCAGATAGAGGTGGTGAATACTACGGTAGGTATATTGAAACTGGACAATATTTAAGTCCATTTGCTCGATTTCTTCAAGAGCAAGGTATAGTTGCACAATACACTATGCCTGGTACTCCTGATCAAAATGGAGTTGCGGAAAGAAGAAACCGAACATTAATGGAGATAGTAGGAAGTATGATTAGTCACTCAACTCTCCCAATTTTTCTGTGGGGTGATGCCTTAAAAACCGCTGCGTATATCCTAAGCAGGGTTCCTACTAAAGCTGTCCCAAAAACACCCTATGAAGTTTGGACAGGTAGGAAACCTAGTTTAAGACATCTACACATTTGGGGGTGTCAAGCTGAGGCAAGGATGTACAACCCACAAGAGAAAAAGTTGGACTTTAGAACCATTAGTTGTTATTTTATTGGTTATCCAGAAAAGTCCAAGGGATACAGATTTTATTGTCCTAATCATACTTTGAGGATTGTGGAGACAAGAAATGATAGATTCTTAAAAATAACCAAATCAGTGGGAGTATAAAACCTCAAAAAATTAATTTTGAGGGAAAGCAAACTCCGTATGGTGTGCAAGATTCAAATAAGCAGCCAATGATTCCTCCACCTATCATTAATAATAATTTAGAGGAGGATGAGTCTACTATTAATGTTCCACTTGAATCTATGCCAATTATCATTGAGAATGTTGCTCCTCTACCTATAGAACTAGTGGATCAAGAAGCAACTTTAAGAAGGTCATCAAGGGTAAGGAGATCTCCAATTCCACCAGATTATATACCTTCAAGAAAGCGATTATGACATAGGAAATATAGATGATCCAATAAATTTCTCACAAGCCATAAATTCAGTAAATTCCTCCAAATGGCTTAGATGTTATGAAAGATGAGATAGATTCTATGGCTAAAAACAATGTTTGGAATCTAGTTGAACTACCTCCTGGGGCTACTGCAGTACGCTGCAAATGAGTTTTTAAAACCAAAAAAGACTCCAAGGGCAAGGTAGAGAGACATAAAGCTAGACTTGTTGCCAAAGGATTTACTCAAAAGGAGAGTATTGATTATCATGAGACCTTCTCTCCAGTTTCAAAGAAGGACTCATTAAGGATAATTATGGCTTTGGTAGCTCATTTTGACTTAGAGCTGCACCCAATGGATGTGAGAACTTCATTTCTTAATGGAGATTTAGAGGAAGAAGTTTACATGAAACAACCTGAAGGTTTTGTTTCAGAAGGTCGGAGTCAAAAAGTTTGCAAGCTAAATAAATCTATATATGGACTCAAGCAATCATCCCGACAGTGGTATCTTAAGTTCAATAACGTCATTTTTACATTTGGCTTTGTAGAAAATGATGTTGATAGATGTATTTATCTTAAGATCAGTGGAAGTCGATTTATTTTTCTAGTCTTATATGTAAATGACATTTTGCTTGCTAGTAGTGATTTGGCATTGCTTAGAGAGACTAAGCAATATCTCTCCAGTAATTTTGATATGAAGGATATGGGTGAAGCCTCATATGTCATCGGTATTGAGGTTCATAGAGATAGATCTAAAGAAAAAGTTTGTCTATCTTAAAAAGCCTACATTAAGAAAATGTTGGAGAGATTTGGTATGGAAAATTCCAAACCAAGCCCAGTGCCTATTAATAAAGGCGAAAAGTTGAGCCAATCACAATCTCTGAGGAATGAAATTGAAAGGGAGTATATGAAAGCATTTCCGTATGTTTCACTAATTGGGACTTTAATGTATGCTCAAGTCCGTACCAGACCTGATATAGCATATGTTGTGGAATTATTGGAGAGATTTCAAGCTAATCCAGGAATGGAACATTGGAGAGCTGCAAAGAAAGTATTGGGATATTTTCAAAGAACTCAAGATTATATGCTCACATACAACAAATCCGATCTCTTGGAGATAGTTGGATACTCAGACTCAGAGTTTGCGGGATGTCCAGATAGTAGAAAATCAACATCAGGTTATATTTTTCTACTAGCTGGTGGTGCAGTCTCGTGGAAAAGATCGAAACAAAAAATGACAGCTGCTTCAACAATGGAGGTTGAGTTATTAGCATGCTATGATGCAGTTACACAGGCTATTTGATTGAGAAACTTTATCACGGGTCTACAGATCGTGGACACTATTTCAAGGCCCATAAAGTTATATTGTGATAATTTAGCAACAGTTTTCTCAATAAAGAATAACAAGCTATCCAATGAAAATAAGCACATGGAGGTGAAATATCTTGTTATAAAGAAAAAATGTGATGACCATAAAGTTTCAGTTCAATACATCAATACTATGCTTATGTTGGCAGATCCTTTGACCAAAGCAATAGCCCCGGGATTGCATAAGGAGCATGTTGGTCAAATGGGCCTTTTCTGTATAAATTAATTGATGTATTATTGTGCACATTTCAGATGGTTGTAAATCACATTTATTGTATTTTCTGCTTTAATGAATTCATATGGTTTATGCATACTATGGTAGCAGAAATTGTGACCAAAGAATGGATTTCATGAGAAGTTCATTTATAAGGGTTTGGTTATGATGGTTTAGTAATATAGTGATCATGGAAGGTTATACGCCAATCAAATAGGTATTATTTCCGCCATGGTTCGTATTATTATTCTCAAAGTAATCAAACATAAAGTTTGCCTAAAATTGATATCGGAATAGAAAGAATACGCGTATAAAGATTATAAAATTCAAGTGCTAAGGATATTTCACTTGTCAATATGGTCCAAGTGGTAGAATGTTGGGATCCCGTCAAGTTGTGGCCCATATTGACAAATGGCGTCAATATGGTCCAAGTGGGAGAATGTTGGATCCCGTTTTAATTAAACCCTGATCCCGTTTAATTAGAACCCACGTTTGACAAGTGTCCCTTGGATTTCGTAAATTCTGATAAGCTTAAGGGCATTAAGGTAATTTCATCTTAGTGAAGAGTTACCTTGATGGGGGTGACTCTTCACGGGTGTAACTAATCACGGCGTTTGGTCCCTGGAGAGGGCTATAAATAGCCTGTTAGACCCATTCTCTAATACACGCATTAAGCTTTCTCTCCAGAAGATCTCTCGCTAATCTCGATTGATCGAAGCTGCGCACGCATCTTAGAGTTCAATTCAAGATGGATATAGCGACTCAAAGTATGATTTATGATTCATTAAAGTTAATCATTCCATCAGAATCTTCTTCTTTTTTTAAAAAAAAAATAATAATTGAAGTCTCTAATCAACCAACAAGTAGTCTAGCAGCAGCATGCAGCTGCTTCGAGTTTATCAATTATGATGTGCTTTATTGTAAGGCTGAATGCTCCAAAGCTTTTTAAAGTGGCTAACTCATTAACATCCAAATTAATGCTCCTAGGATTCTACCGAGCTAATTTCCTACAACTCTCCACTCTGGCTTTTCTATGCTATTTCGATGCGAAAAAATTATAGGAATTTATGGCCACCTCCCCTGGTATGGCCCTATCCACAGCCGCGTAACAAGCACTATTGCAAACCGGGTCCTACTTCAACTCTAACCGACTTGTGGCCCCACAAGACTGTAAATTTTGTGAAGTGATTATAGGATCCAAGTCAAGAAACGAATGCCTGCCATAGGAGCAAATTTACCCATGTCTTCCTATTTTCCGAGTGTGAATCACCTGGACTGCTCGACCAGCATTCTGTTTCCTTACTTCCCTTTGGATGGAATGGTCCAGCATCAGAACTATTATTTCCTCCCAGATGTTACCCCAAAGGACTCCTCAAAGGTCCAAGCTTTCACTCACCTCGTAATTAGGAAATTAAGACAGCAAATTTGGAGAAGCAAATCCAAAGAAACATGGGGCCCATAAGAAACAAATCCAAATTAACAACATTAGCGTCCCCTCTAATGATCACCCCTTCCTCTTTCCTCTCTCAAAAGAAAAACAAGGAAACCGGCTCTTTTGCCTTCTCCTTGGCCTGAAGGCCCATTTGTCCCAACAATTCCCGCGGCGCTCCCCCGGCTCTCACCGCTGTATCGGCGCCGCCGGGCGCTCGCTCTTTTTTTGTCCCGGCTCGGCAGTCGGTTGTTGGCCGAACTCCGAGACCTGCCTCATTAAATGGGACGGATATCAATGAAACAGAGTTAGGAGATGCCTCCCTCTCTTTCTCACGACAGGTACATCTCAACCAACAGCGAATGGATAAGGAGACACACAGAGCTTGTATTAGCTTCTAGCAGAAGGGAAGAACAAGCGTCTGAAGTTTTGCTTTGCAGAGGGATTGTGGCCCTCGCGGTTGGTGAGTTCATCATCCCGTCATCACGTTTGGTTAAATTTATTACCACCGATATAGGCACGTGTTTTCGTTTTAACTTTTCAGCTTTTTGTTCCCCGTATCACGCTCGACTCATTAGTAGGGAAGGCTTTTGGAGGAAGCCGCTGGCTTTTTACGACGCGCGAGAGCTGTTCTATCCTCTTCGTCCGCCACGTAGTCTTATCCGTCGCGTTAACCAACATCAGAACTTTTGGTCGTCGTCCCCGGGATTATCGAGGATAACTCTCTTATCTCGAATACCATCCGTTTTGAAACCACAATATTTAAAGGAAATTGTTGGGAGAATACAGTTTTCCCTCCGGTAATATAGTAACCCCGCCACTGGAGGGCCGCATGGCCGTCGACCTCGGACGACTGAGGTCGGCGTCCGACCTCAGAACCTCTGACCTGGAGAATTTCCGACCTCAAAGGTCTGTCCCTGTCGACCACCTACTACGGCCGAACCCCTCCGAAGTCCGGCCGAGGGCCATATCCTGCCACTGCCCCAGCAATTAATGCGCATGGCCTCTGCAGACCCCCGGTTCACTCAACAATTAATGCGCCTCTCCGGCCTGCTCAGCAATTAATGCGCACCTCCGGCTTACTCAATAATTAATGTGCACCTCCGGCTTACTCAACAATTAATACGCATGGCTCCTATTGTCTACGGACCCATGGCTCTCCACGGCAAATCAGCTCAGCGGAGTCCAATCAACCGTGATAAGTCTCTGATCTCGGCCTCACCTCCGACACCAATACAATAATTCACTTGATCGCGTGCCAGCCTGGGTCGTACGACGACCTCATTTCCGACATTAATGTAATGATTCGCCCGATCGTTTGCCAGTCCAAGCAACATGCTGAGCCGTACGACGGCCTCGCCCCATCACATCACAGGTACACCGATCCCCCCTATAAAAGAGAACCCTCGCTTCTCAAAGGGGGGACATAGAAAACTAAAAATATACTGTCTGTCTTCTTTCTCCTTTGAACACTGATTGCCCCCCTCTGACTTAAGCATCGGAGGGCCGGCGCCGGAAAATCCGGCCACCGGCTTTTTTGCAGGCACCCCGACGGAGGACGCCGCCCGCCGACGGACCACCACTCTCCTGCGCCCACCGACCGCTCCCTCTCCTCGACGGACGACCGCCCCCGGGTCCAATTTCCAGCAACAGTTGGCGCTAGAGGAAGGGACCGAGTCGCGATCATGAAGTTGAGAAGTAAGGGAGCCTCCAATGTCTCCCGGCGTCCCCCACAGAGTCCTGGACGCTCCATCCAGAATTCGCCTACTCCGGCTGACCCGGCTCCCCAGGTCCAGCCGGAACAATTCAATGCTCTGGTGCAGCAAGTTCAGGCCCTGGCCGCTGCCGTTCAAGGCCTGCGGCGTGGGGAGGCCTTACCAACGCATCTCCCGCAGGCCCAGGTCTTGCCGGAGTTTCCTCCCAACGGCCCGATTCTCCCAGGCCAGAATCTTCATGGCTCCTCCAGGGCCAACAACGAAGGGCGGGCCTCCCCCCCAGAGAGAGCTGCCGGGGGAAGGCCTCAGCAGGAGACCCCAACCCTCTGAAGCCGAATCAACCCCAGACCACCGTGGGACGGAGCAAACCACGGTGATGATTCCACAGGTTGGGGAGCTCGACAGGAAAGTCGAACACTTGGAACGCCAGATCGAAGCGCTCCACAACAAGAAGGCAAGGCAAGAAAGGGATTTTGAATTCACCACCAAATCCCCCTTCTCCCGCCAGATCGAGGATGAGCCGGTCCCCGCGAGGTTTAAGATGCCTCAAGTGGAGCCCTACAGCGGAATCACCGACCCCCTCGACCACTTGGAGAGTTACCGAGCTCTCATGGCCCTACAAGGATCCTCGGAGGCCATGCTTTGTAAGGCCTTCCCGGCAACTCTTCGAGGGACAGCTCGGCTTTGGTTTTCTAGGCTAAAGCCGAGCACGGTATCTTCCTTCGAGCAACTTGGCAGGCAATTTGCTACCAATTTTGCTGTCAGCCGACGCCAAAGGCGGACGTCGGACTCCCTCCTGGATATCAAGCAAAAGGAGGGGGAATCCCTCAAGGAGTACCTAGACCGCTTTACCACCGCCATGTGGGAAGTCCGCGAGCTGGACCAGTCAATAGCCATGTCGGCTCTAAAGACTGGGGCCCGCTCTTATCGATTCCTCTTCTCCATCGAGAAGAGCTTCCCGGCCGACTTCACCGAGATGCTGGCCCGAGCTCGGAAGTACGCTAAGGCCGAGGAGGCAATCGCCTCCAGGCGGGGTGCGATTGAGCCCGCCTCAAGGAAGCAAAAGAAACGCCGCGAAGAGCGCGGCCGACAAAGAAGCCGATCCCCCCATCGAGAGAAGAATTTCCCCCGACTGAGGAGCCCGCCTCGAAAGCAGGGACAGCCACAACGGAGGACCCCGCCTCGACCAAGATCTCCACCACGGCCTCGGGCGTACCCAGGGAGGTACAAAAATTACACACCCATCAATGCACCCCAGGCCGAGATTTTGATGGAGATTGAAGGCCGGGACTTTTTCCGACCTCCACCTCCCATGCAGGATACGAGATTCCCGCGCAATCCCAGGAAGTACTGTCGCTTCCATCGAGACCACTTGTTTTTCTGTTTTTCTGAGAGAGTCGCCTCGCCACTTTACGGGGACGTCTCGGGATGTTTATGCTTTCTGCATGGGGACGACTCCGCTGCCTCGGGGACGACTCCGCTGTTTTATCTCTGAAAAACAAGTCCTCTGGAATTCTCTAAGAGAGTCGACTCCGCGCTTTCGGGGACGTCTCGGCAGTTCTGTCAACGAAAAACACATCCTCTGGAATACCCTGAGAGAGTCGACTCCGCGCTCTCTGGGGACGACTCAGAAGGTCTGCTTTTTACTCGCGGGGACGACTCCGCGTCCTGTGGAGACGACTCGTGCGCATCCCTTGAAATCGGCCTTTCTGCCGCCTCTGAGAGAGTCGACTCCGCAGTGTCGGGAGTCGACTCCGACCCTGCGAGACGCCTCGCCAGGTGCCGGGGACGTCTCCAGACATGCTAATTCTTCCTGTTTGTGCCAGAGACGTCTCTGAGACGACCCGGAGACGTCTCGGCTGTCCCTGATCTGTTTTCTTCAACTCAAAAATTCTTCAATAAATTCTTAAAAAATATGGGAACTTGCCTAGACATTTCTTAACAATATTCTTAATTAATCACCTAAAATCCTCAAGTAAATTGTTAAGATAAATGGAATTATACTCTAGTGTTTTGTATTCATCAAAATCCATTAGGCGGTCAACAATCTCCCCCTTTTTGATGATGACAAAACACTGAGTATATGCAAAATTCGAAATTTAAACATATACACAGTATTTGATCAGATGTACAATTATTGTGTTTTGGTTAGAGCTAGATACAGTGTGCATAAGTTAAAATAGTCAACTTTCAGTTCTTCCTTTATGCATAAGTATTGGTCTTAGTAGCTCTTGAGCAATTTTGGTATATCAACTGAATTTGAATCAAGTCAAATTGTCAATTACTGAAATATTGATGCTGAAGACAATTGAAGGCTAAGTACTTTTTGACTCCCCCTTTCTTTTCCAGAAGGGCAATTATCTTAAAGCCAATATTCTTCAATTTTGTCTTTTCTAATTCAACTTTTAAGTATGAGTGTAAATTTTGCATTCCATATTTAGGTTCTACTCCATATACTTCATATACTCCATATATAGGTTCTATATATCTACTCCCCCTTTTTGTCATCAACAATGAAGGGGACAAATTATCCTTAGGTACTTAAAACACAATTTCTAGTGGAATTCAGCATGTTATCATGATTCACTTAAGGATATTCAAGTTATGCTCCCTCTGTCCAAGTTAGTTTTATTAATGAATGCAGCATTCATTTCACTCCCCCTTTATTTTGGAATTCATTTCAGACCCTTTTTTTGTTTAAAATAGTTATCACAAGATGTGCTCCCCCTGTTTTATATGCATTGATAAGTTGTGTCAAATTTGAACACTTAAGGTATGTTATGAGATTTTTATGGCACATCACAGAATCACATACACAAGTTTGATTCCACAGAATTTGAAACATACACAAAGTTTCAAAGGAATTGTATGACATTCATATATCATTGCAATCATTTGAGGTCATTACAAAGTTAAGAAAGGAATTCATTACAAGTATTGATTCCTAATACAAAAGAAGTTTCAAAATGAGCATAGGGTTTACAAAAAGAAGAAGAACCCTAGATGTCTACAAGATGTCCTTCACCGGCGACGTTGCTCAATAGCTCTAGCCGCTGCCTCTATAAATGCATTTATTGAATCTAGTAGAGTCTTAAACTGATCTCCCTGAGATTGATGGAAGGCTGCTACTAGTGCTTCAAACTCAAGACTCGCCCTTTCAATTTTTCCTTTAAGTTGGGCAGCCACGGTGCCTACATTGCCTCCAGGGCTTGTCAACTCTTGAAGACCATCTGATATGATCTTCAATTTCTCCTGTAGCTTAATTGATCTTATAGTTTGGATGGTACTCACATGAACCAATTCTGATGCTGTAGCTTCTACCTGAGTTTTGATTTCCTTCAATTCTTGTAGAAGAGCTTCATGTGAGGTACGGATGGGGGCCAACTCAGCAGTGATCATCGATCTCATCTCCTCCCTCATCTGCTGGCATATCACAGATGCTAGAGTGTGCATCTGTTCATCTGACAGGGAGAAAGGCCCACTGACTGGAGGAGGAGGAGGCATAGAGGTGGAAGGTCCAGCTGAGCTGGAGGGTACATCAGGGAAGGCCATATGGCTATGTGGAGGAGAGTGGTGGTCAGGCTCCTGATGTGGGATCTCGGGCTCTAAGGTTTGAGGTTTTCTTTTAGGGACCTTAACCCAAGACCCATCTACCTTGTGAAACTCCATTCTACGCATTGTGCTTTCATTATAGTAGTCGGTGTTTCTTAAAGGTTTTGCAGGCTCATTTTCTGGAATGGGAACTTTGAAATGTTTGAACAGTAAAGTAAAGATCATTCCATAGGGTATGCTAAACCTAGAATACCTATGACATATAGAGATGTAGTTTAACATAAGTCTAGGGAGGTTTAGGGGAATCCCTAGTAAGATATGGTGCATGATAGTTAAGTCTCGCTCCGAAACGAAATCGAAGCGGCTGATTTTTGGAAACAAGACCCGGTTCACAATGCTCAAAATCAATCTCATTTCGGCATTGAGGTCTTGGGAGTTAACTACATCAAGAGGGCCACAGTCCTCTCGTCCTAAAACTAGGTTTAGGGCAATCTCCCTTTGGGGATGTGAGGTCGGAGCCTCACCGTATTTAGGGATTTGCAATATGCTAGATAGGATATCCTCATTAATCTCTATCAATATCCCTCGGACATATCCAGTGTACCCTGAGTCCCCTAAGGCCATGTTGCTAAACATTTCTCTAACTAGGCCGGGATAGGTTGATGTGTTTAGGGTACAAAGGTATTCCCAACCTTGGGCACGGAGTCTCTCTTCAATAGAGAACCCCTCACTATCTAGAAATTGGAAGTCAATGTACCTACCAGTGGTTACTGTGCGATTTGCACAGGAAAGGGTCGTGGTTGGCGGAGCAACCAGAGGAGACGGCGCGGAAGGCTCTTCCCTCCGTTCCTCGTCGTCGGTCGCTACCCTAGAACGCCTCCCACAGGTTCTCCTAGCTCTTTTAGGTGCCATGGCTCGGAAACCCTAGGGAAATGGGGAGAAAGAGGCTAGGGTTTGTGGTGGAGAGAAAATGGAAGCTAGGGTTTTGTGTTTTCGTTGGGGATGAAAGAGGATAGCTCGGGTCGGCTCGAGCTGTTTCGACCTAATTTAAAAACTTTCGTTCGGTCCCCGAGACGTCTCCACGACTAACGCGAGACGTCTCACCGGGGGGACGTCTCTGTGATTTGCCAGAGACGTCTCCGGCACTGAAAATTTTCTGAATGATTTCTATCTTTTCCCAATTTATTTTATTTAACCACACTAATCAACATGATTTTTTTTGGTGAATATAGAGTGAGTTTGTTTGTGATCCTCCCCTTTAATAATACACCCTATAAAAGTTTGACAATGATTTTTGAATTATTAATATTGAAATGAGGAATGTTTGACCAAATTTCGAATACCTATGAAATAGGCTCTGAAAATATCTCCATGAAGAGTCCAAGGGAGGGTAACCATCCTCCGGAAAGTCAAACAGTTCGTCATTTAACTTAGATAGATTCATGCTTTCACTTAATAGATACTAGGTTTGCTATTTGTGACTTTGAGGTGGATTACTAGTTTGAGTAGCAAAGCATTGCAATACAAGTTCAATTTATTTGCTAGGATCATACAAGCTCAAAGCATTCCTTAAGAAGTTGAACCTATCTTTACAAAGGGGCTTTGTAAAGATATCGGCCAATTGATTTTCAGTACATACATACTCAATCATCACATCATTTTTCAGCACATGATCCCTTATAAAGTGATGCCTAATCTCTATATGTTTTGATTTTGAGTGTTGGATAGGATTTTTTGTTAAATTAATTGCACTTGTATTATTACATCTAATTGGTATATTGTCCATTTTGATATTGAAGTCTTCAAGTTGTTGCTTAATCCAAAGAACTTGGGCACAACAGCTTCCAGCTGTAATGTACTCAGCCTCAGCTGTGGATAAGGCAACTGAATTCTGTTTCTTGCTAAACCAAGAAACCAAATTAGCACCCAAGAATTGACATGTGCCACTTGTGCTTTTTCTGTCGAGTTTGCACCCGGCAAAATCAGCATCGGAATAAGCAATTAAGTTTATATCAGATTGCTTAGAGTACCATAAGCCTACATTAGATGTCCCTACTAGATATCTGAATATTCTCTTAACAGCTTGCAAGTGTGATTCCTTAGGACATGCTTGGTATCTAGCACACATGCAAACACTGAATAATATATCTGGCCTACTAGCAGTAAGGTAAAGTAAAGAGCCTATCATACCTCTGTACAATTTGCAGTCTATACTTTTACCTTTTTCATCTTTGTCAAGCTTGCAACTTGAGCCCATGGGTGTGCTGATTTTCTTTGCATCATTCATCTTGAATTTTTCCAACATTTCCTTGATATATTTGGACTGACTGATGAAGATGCCTTCCTCTGATTGTTTTATTTGTAGCCCAAGGAAGAAGTTGAGCTCACCCATCATGCTCATTTCAAATTCTTCCTGCATAAGCTTGGCAAACTCTTGACAAAGACTATCATTAGTAGCACCAAAAATTATATCATCCACATAAATTTGCACAAGCAATAAGTCATTCCCTTTTCTTTTAATGAAGAGGGTCTTGTCTACATTTCCTCTCTTAAATTTATTTTCAATTAGAAAATTACTTAATCTTTCATACCATGCCCTAGGGGCTTGCTTAAGTCCATACAATGCTTTATGCAATTTATAAATGTAATCTGGATGTAAGTGGTTTTCAAAACCTGGAGGTTGTCCTACATAAACTTCCTCCATTATATAACCATTTAAAAAGGCACTTTTTACATCCATTTGATAGAGTTTAAAATCCATGAAGCACGCATATGCCAGAAGTAGTCTAATAGCTTCTAACCTAGCAACAGGAGCAAAAGTTTCATCAAAATCTATTCCTTCCTCCTGATTATAGCCTTTGGCAACTAGTCTAGCTTTGTTTCTTATAACTATTCCATCTTCATCTAGTTTATTTCTATATACCCACTTGGTGCCTATAATTGAAACATTAGGGGGTCTTTTCATTAGAGTCCAAACTTGATTTCTCTCAAATTGATTTAATTCCTCTTGCATAGCATTTATCCAATTTTCATTCTTTTCGGCTTCCTCTAGTGATTTAGGCTCTATTTGTGAAACGAAAGCAAGATAATTACTAGTATTTCTTAGAGAGGATCTTGTCCTTACCCCTTGTGAGGGATCACCAAGGATTAAATCCCTTGGATGACCATGTGCATACCTCCATTCCCTCGGAAGATCTTGATTTCTTGTTTGGGGTTGATCTTCTTCATCTTGCTGAATTGTATCTTCCTTGACTTCATCCTCAAGTTGTTTGTCTTGTATGGAGAACTCCTTCATTCCGTCTTCAAGTATACCTGCATCACCATCTTCTTCTTTTCTAGAAGAATCTCCATTAGCTTCATCAAAAACAACATGAATGGATTCTTCAACAACGAGAGTTCTCTTGTTGAAGACCCTGTATGCTCTACTAGATGAGGAATAACCTAAGAAGATCCCCTCATCTGATTTAGCACTAAATTTACTTAGATTGTCCTTTCCATTATTTAAAGTAAAGCAACGACAACCGAAAACATGAAAATAACATATATTTGGCTTCTTATTATTCAGCAACTCATAAGGTGTTTTCTTTAAAATAGATCTGACTAATGCACGGTTTAGAATGTGACATGCAGTATTTATTGCTTCAGCCCAAAAATATTTTGGTAGATCCGATTCGCACAACATGGTACGAGCCATATCTGCTAGTGTGCGATTCTTCCTTTCTACCACCCCATTTTGTTGGGGTGTCCTAGGGGCCGAAAAATTGTGATTGATACCATTTTCGTCACAAAATTTTTCAAAGTGCTGATTTTCAAACTCGGTACCATGATCACTCCTAATTGCTTTTAGTTTAAGGTTAAGTTCATTCGAAATTCTGTTATGAAACTTGATAAAAGCGGGAAAGGACTCATCTTTATGTGCAAGAAATGAAACCCATGTAAAACGTGAAAAATCATCAACAATTACAAGACCAAATTTCTTACCCCCTAGACTAGCAGTTCTAGTGGGTCCAAACAAATCCATGTGAATTAGTTCTAGGGGTTTTGATGTTGAGACTATGTTCTTAGACTTGAAAGAACTTCTTGTTTGTTTCCCTAATTGACATGCAGCACAAATTTTGTTCTTTTCAAAGTCTATTTTTGGTAGTCCTTTTACTAGATCTTTTGTAATCAATTTAGAAATTAAATCCATGCTAGCATGCCCTAACCTACGATGCCATAACCAACTAGTCTCATTGACTTTGGTACTCATGGCTACAAGACATTGGCCATCCTTCATGGTGAGATCATCAAGATCTACCATGTAAACATTTCCATGCCGATGTCCTGTAAGTATGATCTTATTGTCAACTGGACTACTAATTATGCATAGTGAAGATTCAAATGACACTTTAAAGTCCTTGTCACAAAATTGACTTATACTTAATAAATTATGTTTTAGTCCATTAACTAACAATACATTGTCAATAAATGAGGAGGGTGATATGGAGATTTTACCAACACCAATGATTTGACCTTTAGCATTGTCTCCAAATGTGACTAGTCCTCCTTCTTTTGATTTCAAGGTGACGAAGAGACTCTTGTCACCGGTCATATGCCTTGAGCAACCACTATCAAGATACCACATTCTCTTTTTACTCCCGGCTGCTAGGCATACCTGCAAAATAATCATTTGAAGCTCTTAGGTACCCAAGTTTTCTTGGGTCCTTCTTGGTTAGTGTAGTTGGTTCCCTTAGGCACCCATACTTTAGTTGTGTTTTTATCCTTTACAAATGTATTCTTGTTAGTTTGAATCTTTCTTTGAATGCAAGAATAGACTTTATGTCCACTTTTTCCACAATGAAAGCATGTAGGTTTTTCAGTTTTGACATCTTTTGCTTTCACAAAGAAATTCTTTAGATACTTTTGTTGTTTGCTAGTTTTATATCCTAATCCGGCTTTATTAAAAACAGCTCTTTGATTGGATAGAATAAGATTTAATTTTTCAGAGCTTTGTGTAAATTTCTCCACAATTGGTTTGTACTTATGTACCTCATTTTTAAGAATAAAATTTTCTTTAGCCAATTCTTCCTTATCATTTTTAAGGGATTCAACATTTTGCGCAAGTGAGGTATTACTATTCAGTAGGAATTTAACTTTTAGATTTAATTCCTTAATTAGTGTTTTTGCCGTTTCATTTTCAATGCTAAGTTTTGAATTTTTATTTTCAAAGTCAATGGTGTTAACATTTTTAACGCTCTCCTTCTCAATCAATAGGTTTTTAATATCATCCTTTAGTTTTTGATTGGAGGCCTTTAATTCTTTATTCTTTGCTCCTAGCATACTACAATCACTCATGAGTTCTTGAAAAGCTTCATATAATTCTTCTAATGTAAAATTTGTAGTTGAGCTTTGACATACCTCATCGTCTTCGAATGCCATGAAGCACAAGTTGGCGGTCTCCTCCTTCTCTTCCTCGGAGGAGGATGTGTCACTATCATCCCACGTTGCTTTCAACGCCTTCTTCTTCTTCTTTCCAAAGTGTTTCTTCTGTTGAGGGCATTCGGAACGGATGTGTCCCGGTCTCTTGCAATCATAACATATGATTGGGTCTCTTTCCTTTTCTTTTTCCTTTTCCCAATCATTTCTCCCTCCAAACTTCTTTCTTGGGAAGGGTTTCTTTCTTCTCATGAATTTCTTAAACTTCCTTACTATTAAACCCAAATCCTCATCTTCGCTTTCTTCTTCACTCCCACTACTTTCTTCTTCACACACACTCGAAGTAGCCTTGAGTGCGATTGTCTTCTTCTTTGGCAAATCTTCTTCATGTTGCTTCATTGTGAGCTCATGCGTCATCAATGAGCCCAATAGTTGTTCAAGCCCCAATGTGTTGAGGTCTTTGGCTTCTACGATCGCCGTGACCTTCGCTTCCCATGCTTTTGGCAAAGACCTGAGAATTTTACTCACAAGTTCTGGATTAGTGTAAGATTTACCTAAATTCTTTAGACCATTTATTATGTCCGTGAAGCGTGTGAACATGCATGAAATGGTTTCATTGGGTTCCATCTTAAATAACTCATATTTGTGAACTAGAATGTTCACTTTAGACTCTTTGACTTGATTTGTACCCTCGTGGATAACTTCAAGCCTATCCCATATTTTCTTGGCGGAATTACAGGTGGAAACTCTATTGAACTCATTCACATCTAGAGCACAGAATAATGAGTTCATGGCTCTAGTGTTGAGTTGAACCATCCTATTATCATTCTCATCCCAATCCTCCTCAGGTTTGGAAACTTGAATGCCATTAACCATGTGAGATGGTTCGTGTGGTCCCTTGATTATAACCCTCCACAAGGCATAATCTTGTGCTTGAATAAAAATCCTCATTCTAGTCTTCCAATAGGTATAATTTGTCCCATTGAAGAGTGGAGGTCTATTGGTTGCCTGCCCCTCAGCAGGAATATTATTGAAGGGTGTTGCCATCTAGATCTTTGGCTAAGACGGTTAGGTCTTCAAGAAATACACAGAGCACCTGCTCTGATACCACTTGTTGCCCAGAGATGGTCACCCAAGAGGGAGGTGAATTGGGTGTTTTAAAACTTTTTGACTAATTAAAATCAAATACTCAAGTGTGTGTGCAAAGATAAAACTAGAGTAGCAATCACAGTCAATCGCAAACACACAAAGGTTTATAGTGGTTCGGAGCTTCCACTGCTCCTACATCCACTCCCCAAACACCTTTGGGAATTTTCACTATAATCAGTGATTACAGTACGGTAGTTTTGCGAGTTCACTACCCAACTCGTTGTTTTACCCCGGACTAACAACGAACCCTACAATCCCCCAATTTAACCTAGGCTTGGGACGCCTATCCCTTGTTCCAAGTCCCTTGACTGGAACAAGCACAATAAATAAAGGTTTTACAAAAGATTTGAAAGCTCTTAATAAGCAAATATGACAATGAGAAATAATGAAAAACCCGGAAGAATCCTTTTACCGTTGGAAGCGTGGGAAATGGTGATTCTTCCGATGTGGATCACGTTGGGTTGAATGTGAGCTTTGAATGCCGAGTGGGAGTGAGTGGTTGAGCATGAAATCAGTTGGGAAAAACTTGAATGCACTTGATTTCTCCTCTTGAAAGCTCTAACTCCCTTGAACCTCTTTTTCTTTCTTCTCTCTTGAATGATCTTGTGTTGGGTTGGTGAGAAGTTCTTTGAAGGCACTTAAAAGCTCCCTTTTATAGCCCAAAAAGCAATAGATCCGTTAGACACAAAAATATGACCGTTTGAAATTCAAATTTACCTGAAAAAGTGTGTCAGTCGCATTCCAGGCGCTCCGGAGACGTCTCCGCTTCAACGCGAGACGTCTCGGCTGTATAAATTTTCTTTTGACGATGTTTGGAGTCGACTCTGTGCTTTACGGGGACGACTCCGCAGAAGGACTCTATGACTTCTTGTTTTTCTGTTTTTCTGAGAGAGTCGCCTCGCCACTTTACGGGGACGTCTCGGGATGTTTATGCTTTCTGCATGGGGACGACTCCGCTGCCTCGGGGACGACTCCGCTGTTTTATCTCTGAAAAACAAGTCCTCTGGAATTCTCTGAGAGAGTCGACTCCGCGCTTTCAGGGGACGTCTCGGCAGTTCTGTCAACGAAAAACACATCCTCTGGAATACCCTGAGAGAGTCGACTCCGCGCTCTCTGGGGACGACTCGGAAGGTCTGCTTTTTACTCGCGGGGACGACTCCGCGTCCTGTGGAGACGACTCGCGCGCATTCCTTGAAATCGGCCTTTCTGCTGCCTCTGAGAGAGTCGACTCCGCAGTGTCGGGAGTCGACTTCGACCCTGCGAGACGCCTCGCCAGGTGCCGCGGACGTCTCCAGACGTGCTAATTCTTCCTGTTTGTGCCAGAGACGTCTCTGAGACGATCCGGAGACGTCTCGGCTGTCCCTGATCTGTTTTCTTCAACTCAAAAATTCTTCAATAAATTTTTGAAAAATATGGAAACTTGCCTAGACATTTTTTAACAATATTCTTAATTAATCACCTGAAATTCTCAAGTAAATTGTTAAGATAAATGGAATTATACTCTAGTGTTTTGTATTCAGCAAAATCCATTAGGCGGTCAACAGATTCCACCTCAGGACATCAATTGCTGACTTTCATGGACGCCTTCTCAGGATATAATCAAATCCGAATGGCGCCGGAAGACGAGAAGAATACGGCCTTCATCACCGACAAGGGCACCTATTGCTACAGGGTGATGCCTTTCGGTCTGAAGAACGCTGGAGCCACATATCAGAGGCTGGTCAGCCAAATTTTTGAGGACCAGATTGGCCAAAATATGAAAGTTTATGTGGACGACATGTTGGTAAAGAGCCGGGCGGCAGAGCACCATGTAGCTGACCTCAACGAGACGTTCGACAAGCTCAAGAGATACCGAATGAAGCTCAATCCAGCAAAGTGCGCGTTCGGAGTCACCTCGGGCAAATTCCTGGGCTTCATAGTGACCCAGCGCGGAATTGAAGCCAACCCCGAGAAAGTCCGAGCGCTGCAACAGATGGCGCCCCCAAAGACAGTCAAAGAAGTGCAGCGGCTAACCGGACGAGTTGCCGCCTTGGGGAGATTTGTCTCCCGATCGGCTGAGCGCTGCCTCCCCTTCTTCAAGATCCTTAAGCGGCCAAAGGACTTCTTGTGGTCAGAAGAATGCCAGCAGGCCTTTGAAGAGCTCAGGCGCCTCCTGGCCTCTCCCCCGCTACTCACCAAGCCTCAGCGGGACGAAGTTCTTTACTTATACCTGGCCGTCTCCCCGATTGTAGTGAGCTCGGTCCTGGTCCGGAAAGAGGGCAAGCTCCAAAAGCCGGTCTATTACATCAGTCGGGTCCTCAGGGATGCCGAGACCCGGTACTCTAAATTGGAGAAGACAATTTTTGCCCTTGTCATCTCGGCTCGGAGACTCCGGCCTTATTTTTAAGCACATACAATAGTCATACTGACCGACCAGCCTATGAAGCAAATATTGCAAAGGTCAGATCGTGCGGGGAGGATCGCCAAGTGGGCGGTCGAGCTCGGGGAGTTCGACCTCGAATATCGGCCCAGGCCGGCCATTAAAGCTCAAATACTCGCCGACTTCCTCGTGGAGTGCACTTTGCCAGATGACCCCGAGCTACCGTCTGCACCTATAGAGGCAGCCCCGAGGCTACCATGGGTCCTATATTCGGACGGGTCCTCAACTTCGGAGGGTAGCGGAGCTGGACTCATCCTCACCAGCCCGGACGGAGTGGTGGCCGAACAAGCCTTACGCCTCGAGTTTCCGGCCTCAAACAATGAGGCAGAGTACGAGGCGCTCATTGCTGGGCTCAAATTGGCGAAGGAACTGAAAGTGGAAGACCTGAAGGCCTTCAGCGATTCTCAGCTGATAGTGAGCCAGATCCAGGGAGACTTTGAAGCAAAAGAGCCATCAATGCAAAAATATCTCCAAAAAGTGCGGGAACTTACATCGGCCTTGGGCTCTTTCAGCATCCGGCACATTCCCAGAGCGGAGAATCTCAGGGCAGATCGGTTGTCCAAACTGGCGACCTCCCGCATGAGCGAGCTTTCCAAGGAGACAACGCTCGAGTATCTTTAAACACCCAGCACGGAGAAATCCAAACCTACCATGTGCATCGACTTCGAGCCGAGCTGGATCGACGGGTTCGTCCGCTATCTCCAGGACGGAACCCTCCCCCATGATGAGACAGAGGCTCGCCAGATCAAGCGCCAAGCTTCCCGGTATGTCCTATATGAAAACAAGCTCTACCGTCGATCATTCACTTCTCCTCTTCTCAGATGTCTCCGACCCTCTGAGGCGGACTACGCCCTCCGAGAAGTCCATGAAGGAATTTGTGGAAATCACTTGGGAGGTCGGGCGTTAGCCTATAAGATCCTGCGGCAAGGATATTAGTGGCCCACGCTCCAGAAGGACGCGATGGACTTCGTTCGGAAGTGCGACCGGTGCCAACGGAACGCAATCATCCAACGCCGACCTTCGGCCCTGTTAACTTCAATCATCGCCCCCTGGCCGTTTGCCCAGTGGGGGATCGATATTTTGGGGCCCTTTCCTTTGGCCGCCGGGCAAAGGAAATTTTTGGTTGTCTCCATTGACTACTTCACCAAATGGGTTGAAGCTGAACCTGTGGCCTGGATCACCGAGCAAAAGATGCGGGACTTCGTGTGGAAGTCCATAATCTACAGATTCGGACTCCCCCGTATCCTTATATCTGACAATGGCCGGCAGTTCGACAACGTCCACTTCAGAGAATTTTGCTCCGAGCTCGGCATTGACCACCGCTTCACCTCGGTCGCCCATCCCCAGACAAACGGGGAAACTGAGGTAACAAATCGTACCATTTTGCAGGGACTCAAGGCTAGGCTTGATCGATCCAAAGGACAGTGGGTCGAGGACTTGTACAACGTCCTCTGGGCATACCGAACTACGTTCCAATTGCCCACAGGAGAGACCCCCTTCAACCTAGCATATGGCACAAAGGCTGTCATCCCGCTGGAAATCGGCCTCCCTTCTTCAAGGGTGGAGCACTATGACCCCGACTCCAACTCTTCCCGACTCAGAAATAATCTGGATCTCGTTGAAGAGACACGAGAGGTCGCCCGGGTCCGCATGGCAAGGTACCAACAGAAGATGGCCCAATACTATAATGCCAGAGTCAAGCCCAAGCTCTTCAAAGTGGGGGACCTCGTCCTCAGGAGAGCCGAGGCTTCTCAGCCAACTGAGCAGGAAAAGCTCGCCCCAAACTGGGAAGGGCCATATCAAATCGCCCGAGTACAACGACCCGGGGCATACAAGTTGAAATCTCTCGAAGGGACTCCAATTCCGCGGAGCTGGAACTCCGAGAATCTACGGATGTATTACCAATGAAACCCCTAGGGGTTCTGGGCAATCAGGAATATGGACTCAATCTCCTCTTTACAATGATTTGTCTCTTTTCAATAATCATGACTCTCTTCTAATGTTGGGTCGTTTGTGATCCTCAGATTCCTCGACTAAAGTCGGGATGCCCCGAGGTTCGACCGTAGAGTCCCAAACTCCTTCGACCCCGGGAAGTGTCGCAGGACGACAGAGCATCGACTTGACGCAAGATTCCTCGACTAAGGTTGAGATGCCCCGAGGGTCGACCGTAGAGTCCTAAACTCCCTCGACCTCGGAAAGCGTTGCAGGTCGATAGAGCGTTCCCAGACCCATCGGCCTGACGCATGACTCCTCGACTAAGGTCGGGATGCCCCGAGGTTCGACCGTGGAGTCCCAAACTCCCTCGACCTCGGGATGTATCGCAAGTCGATAGAGCGTTTCCAGATCCATCGACCTGACGCACGATTCCTCGACTAAGGTCGGGATGCCCCGAGGTTCGACCGTAGAGTCCCAAACTCCCTCGACCTCGGAAAGCGTCGCAGGTCGATAGAGCATTCCCAGACCCATCGACCTGACGCACGATTCCTCGACTAAGGTCGGGATGCCCCGAGGTTCGACCGTAGAGTCCCAAACTCCCTCGACCTCGGGATGTATCGCAGGTCGATAGAGCGTTCCCAGACCCATCGACCTGACGCACGATTCCTCGACTAAGGTCGGGATGCCCCGAGGTTCGACCGTAGAGTCCCAAACTCCCTCGACCTCGGGATGTATCGCAGGTCGATAGAGCGTTCCCAGACCCATCGGCCTGACGCAAGATTCCTCGACTAAGGTCGGGATGCCCCGAGGGCCGACCATAGAGCCCCAAACTCCCTCGACCTCGAGAAGAGTCGCAGATTAATGGAGCATTCCCAAACCTCTTCAACCTCGGCGGGCGCCACCGGGCCCATCAGAAGCCCGAGTTCTCCGAAAGTCAAAGAATGACTCCGAAGGTCGGCAAGGAAACAAGGCCGCCCACTTCGCTACGAGGAGCGCAGTTTGGGAAATACAGAAGGCATAAGGGCCTAATTCGGCCCCCATACACGGACTCCAACGTCGATCTATGAAGATAACCTCGACCGTGGGCGTGCTGATCGAGCTCAAGAAGGCCGAGGTATTCTCCGCAGGTTCCGACCCTGCTCGCCGAAACCTCGGCAGGATCCGAGGGCGATAACTATGAAAGCCCTGGCGACAGTTTGATCATCGGCTTATGCTTCCCTTTCGGGGGACAGCGCTAACCCTTTTATAAACCTACGGTCCGAAAGCCGAGCTCGAAATGCTCAGCTAGACCCCCGGGTAGCGGCCTATGCAAATCTAGCACGGCCCCACTGGGTGGCCAGAGGCCCGAGCCCGGTGCCTTAGGAATCTAAGAACTAAATATGGCGACCTCTGCGATCTTCGGATCTGAGCTACAAGACCTGGTGAAATTTCCTAAAATCTAAGCTCGGGGCCCCCCCTAGTTAGCGTAATCGGAGT
Organism: Phoenix dactylifera; assembly: GCF_009389715.1. Classification (NCBI taxonomy): domain Eukaryota; kingdom Viridiplantae; phylum Streptophyta; class Magnoliopsida; order Arecales; family Arecaceae; genus Phoenix; species Phoenix dactylifera. The sequence goes on along the minus strand of NC_052396.1, from coordinate 16,555,917 downwards.
TCGGACACTCAAACAAGTTGGAGGAAAGAAAGGCAAAACATGGCCGAAAAACATGTCTTTATCAACAAGCAGCCCGAAGGATCGAATACAAAGTCAAGAGTCGGCAGAAGTACCGACCTCGTTTATAAGCAAAAAAGACAAAAGGGAAGGAAAATAAACGCAGAGAGGTGAAAGAAAGAGCTTTCATTAATAAAACGCCCAGAGGCTACGTACAAAGTTGGAGGTCGACCGTTTACAGAGTTGAAGGTCGACCTCATTTACAATAAAAAGGAAAATATGAACCTAAGTCCTAAGGGGCAGCGGTCCCATCGGCACCACCCTCGGGGCTGTCTACGGCGACAACCGGAGGGCCTCCAGCGGGCGCAGGCTCGGGGTCTGCGGCAGGGGCCTCTGCGGGTGCCTCGGAAACGCCCTCGTTGGTTTCACGAGAGACGGGCTCCGCCGCCGCCGGCTCGACTGCGTCCGACTCGGCCGACTCCCCTTCGGAGGCCAGGGCGACGGGAACGTCGTCAGAGTCGGAGCCAAAACCCAGCTTCATCCTCGGACGGATCGTCGAAAGGTCAAACTGGGGGCAGATCCGGGCCATCTGCCTTCGGAAGTTATTAAAGCCCCGGAGGAACCCGTCCACGGTCTCCTCCTCTAACATGTCGCAGAACTCCTCCGACTCCTTGAAGAGCTCCACGGCATTCTCGGCTCACTCGAGCGCCTTCTTCTCCCGGGCCTCAAGCTGCTCGATCTTGAGGCGGAAGACCCCGCCCTCGTACTTGAGGCCCGCGATCTCGGACTGGGCCTTCCCCAGTCGCGCCTCCGAGGCACGCAGGGCCGACTTGGCCAGCGAATGGGCGGCCCTTTCCTCCTCGAGCACTTCGACCATGGCTAGTCGCCCGGCCTCAGTGGCCTCCCTCCGCGCCTCGGACTCGGCCAGCGCCGCCTCCAACTCGGCAATTCTTTTCTTAGCCGGCTCCAATTGCCGGCTGAGCCGCCGAGTCTCTTCTTGACACCCTTGGGCAATGAACACCAGGGTGTCAACTTCGTGAATGTGCTGCAAGAGAAAAAGGGTAAAGCAATTATGATTTGAAAAACGTACAACGTGTTCGCCAATAGCCCAAGGAAAATTGGAAAAGTAGCTTACCCGAGCGGTATTGCGGTAGGTACCGTCGACGATCTCTTCCAGCGGCAAGTTCTGGAACTCGGCCTGGTCCGCTGGAAGAATTGCACGCCGAAACACGGCGCGTGCGACATCGGCATCGTGGATGGCCGAGCTCCCCTCGAGGAGTGGGGATCCTGGCTCGCCCGACTCCTCCCTCTGGGCCCTTGAAGAGCTCGGCTCGTCCGAGCTAGGGACCTCGGGGCCTCTGGTCGGCTCAGGCCCTGGGCGCCGTAAATGGATTATGGTCGCCCCCCCCCCCCCCCCGCCGGGCGACGGGGGCGGGACAGAGAGGGGCTGCTGGGCCCGCGTCGCCGCCGGCCCGTGTCCGCCCCTGGCTAGCTGCGGAAGCCCCCACCTCCGGGTCTCCCGTCCCGGCCGAGGTGGAAACACCGGCCGATCTCGACTTCTTCCGAGGCTGGGGAATAGCCCCTCCGGCCTCGGCCTCCCGCCTCTTCAGTCGAGAGAATAGGGGCGTGCTGCTGGTCGGCATGTGGGGGATGTCTGAAACGAAAAATTCTCCCAAGTGTCAAACCAATGTTGGTAAGAAGAGAAAACAGATAGAAACAAAGCAATGCGACTACTCTTACCCTCGGGGCGCACCGAACTCAAGCCCACGCTCGCCAAGGCGCCCTCCCGTAGGAGCTCGGTTAGGTTGAACCCCTTCCCGAGGGCACATAGGGAGTCCAAGACCCTCAGCTCCCTCCCCGAGGGCTCGGAAAGCCTATTGAGAGCTTTCAACCGAGGGTGCCCCCACCTCGGGTTAAACCCCCACGGCACCTCGGACGCAAGAAAGAAAAATTTTACCTTCCAATCGTGAATAGAGGAAGGGGCACCCTGGAAGAGTGACATACCGCCCCGAAAGGCGAAGTATAGCCACCCCGCATCAGCCGGGTTTTTCTTTAATAAAAAACACCGGCGGAAAATGCTCACCGAGGTCGGGATCCTGTGCGCAAGACACAAGGACAAGAACCCGATTATGGCCCTCCACGAGTTCGGAGCAAGCTGTGCTGGAACGAGTTGGTACTCTACCAGCAAGTTGTTCACGAACTCGTGAACAGGGAACCGCAGGCCGGCCCAGAGCGTCTCACGGTGGACCGCGATCCGACCTGGGGGCGGCCGCGTCACCCTATCCTCCGGCCCCGCGGTTTCAAGACGAAACCCGGGCTGGAAGAAGAACCGGGAGCGGATTAACTCCAACTCCTCCTCCGACAGACTCGACCCTACATCCTCCGGACCAGAACCCATTTTACAGAGAAATGAAATAAACTAGAGGTAAAGGGAGTAAAGGGGAGGAGGAAGTGGAACCCTAGCTAGCACAGGGTGGGAACCTACAGAAAAGTCGCCGAAAATCGCTCCGGGCACCGTCGGCAAGGTTTGGTCGAAAGGCGGAGCGAGGGAGGAAACAGCAAAAACGAAAGGCAACCAAATAGAATTCTTAGGGCAGATTCGTGGGGTTTATATAGACCCCCCTGACGGCCCAGATCGGCGGGTTCGGTTCCCACCCCCCGTCTGGATTACGCCACGTGTCGGCCTCGGAAGCCGAAGCACCGCATTCACTCCGGGTCAATAAGTCGGGTACAAAATCGAAGCGCCGTCCCATCGGATCTCACGGCCTCATCATGGGTCCGCAAAACCGGACCACCTTGAAAGACGAGCGGACGTCACCCCCGCTCCCCCCATTTAATAAGCTTCAGGGACACGTGGGGCGTCGATCTAACCTCCGCCTCCCCGGATCATTATCCTGCTAATACGAGATCAGAAACGTCTGACCTCGGATCAAGCCGCGTGTTCAATTTGAGGCGCGAAACGACGTACCCATTTAAGAATGGGACCTCGACCACGAGATCGAGGCGCCGCCCCATTGGGCCCAGGGACCCTCATCATGAGTTCGCCGTACGAAGCGATCTCGGAGATCCAAAAGGCGCTGTCCCCGTTGTAGCTGCTTCGGGATGCGTAAGGACGCAGACCCCGTTATAAGTTCGCCATCCAAAAAGCGACCTCGAAGTGCCAAAGGGCGCAGACTCCGTTATAAAAGCTCCAAGACGCGTAAGGATGCGGACGCGACCCCCTCCAACCTTAATAACTACAATGACAATTTCTACTTCCCGCGTCCGAGTTTGCAAGCCGCTCGGACTCGGAAGTCGGAGGGTAGTGTTGGGAGAATACAGTTTTCCCCCGGTAATATAGTAACCCCGCCACTGGAGGGCCGCATGGCCGCCGACCTCGGACGACTGAGGTCGGCGTCCGACCTCAGAACCTCTGACCTGGAGAATTTCCGACCTCAAAAGTCTGTCCCTGTCGACCACCTACTACGGCCGAACCCCTCCGAAGTCCGGCCGAGGGCCATATCCTACCACTGCCCCAGCAATTAATGCGCATGGCCTCTGCAGATCCCCGGTTCACTCAACAATTAATGCGCCTCTCCGGCCTGCTCAGCAATTAATGCGCACCTCCGGCTTACTCAATAATTAATGTGCACCTCCGGCTTACTCAACAATTAATGCGCATGGCTCCTATTGTCTACGGACCCATGGCTCTCCACGGCAAATCAGCTCAGCGGAGTCCAATCAACCGTGATAAGTCTCTGATCTCGGCCTCACCTCCGACACCAATGCAATAATTCACTTGATCGCGTGCCAGCCCGGGTCGTACGACGGCCTCATTACCGACATTAATGTAATGATTCGCCCGATCGTTTGCCAGTCCAAGCAACATGCTGAGCCGTACGACGGCCTCGCCCCATCACATCACAGGTACACCGACCCCCTCTATAAAAGAGAACCCTCGCTTCTCAAGGGGGGGAAACATAGAAAACTAAAAATATACTGTCTGTCTTCTTTCTCCTTTGAACACTGATTGCCCCCCTCTGACTTAAGCATCGGAGGGCCGGCGCCGGAAAACCCGGCCACCGGCTTTTCTGCAGGCACCCCGACGGAGGACGCCGCCCGCCGACGGACCACCACTCTCCTGCGCCCACCGACCGCTCCCTCTCCTCGACGGACGACCGCCCCCGGGTCCAATTTCCAGCAACAGAAATCCACACAAGTAAGAATACTACTTCATGCAGACCTATATACCACGAGTTTTATTTGAGCTTTCATTCCATTTTTTTTCCCCCTTCATCTCAATGGACAGAGGCATCATTGGCCTAACTTATCATAGAAGTATCAGTAAAACAAAAACAAGAATAACCTATAAAGCTTCCTAAAAATGAATAATTTATGAAATAAATATTATTATTATTATTATTTTTTGGCCTTGCTCGTGGGCCCAACTCAGCCGAGAAGGAATCAAAATAAAGTTCCGGTCCACCCATTTCTTATTACAGAGTTGGACGCAACTCACCACCCCGTCGTATGGGCTTGAATTGAGCGGAACCGGCACGACGGTTCCGCTCCCGGTTCCGATTCGGCCTGAAAAACCGTTTCCTTCCCCGCTCTCTCCGTACTTATAGTATTACCCCTGCACCATCAGCAGGGGTAACAACATTACCGTTACTAAACCGCGGGAGTGTTACCGCGGCAGGTTTAAGTAAAAGCCGGGGAATTATTGCCCACCAGACGCCAGTTTCAAAACCCGAAGAACAAAAAGTGGCAATAGCCCAGAGAGAAAGAGTAGGGGAGAGAATAAAGCCGATAAGAACATCGGTGTTTTATTTAAAACGATGGGTAGAATCAATTGATGGATCTCCGCAAGCACCAACACCACCGTCGTTTTTCTCCGCATCTCCTCCCCTCCCTTCTCGCCCGATCCTAGCCCCCGTATCAATATGCCATACCGGTTTCCATAACCGCGGTTACCTCCTCAACCGCTTCTTCTTCTTCTTCTTCTTTAACCCCCTCTCCGGCGCCGCCTTGCGAGCGGAATGCCGGTGGAGCGATGAACAATTATTCGGAGGAGGAGGAGGAGGAGGAGTTTTATGAGTCGCTCGATCGGATTCTCTCGTCATCGTGCTCCTCCACCTCCGCCTCCGACGACGACGCCGACCCCCACCGCCGCCGCCGCCATCTCCCGCGATTCCCGCCGCCGTCCGCTGTTTTCCTGGACGTCTGGATCTCCGAGCCCGCCTCCGTCGAGGAGCGCCGCCAGCGGCTCCTCCAGCAGCTGGGCCTCGCCGGAGATCCTGCCCTTGCCCGCCGCAAGGCGCCCGCCTCCGACGTCCCCGCCGGCGGGGCGAGGACCAGGGAAGGCGACATCGGAAGATCCGTGTCCTGCGACGGCGTCTGCCCCCGCCCCGCTTCTGCTTCCTCCTCCGCCGCCGCCTTCGGGCGATCTAGATCCGAGGGCTCCGTATATGATCATCAGCAGCAGTTACATCAGCTGTCTTTGCCGGTCTCCGGAAAGCCGCCTCTCGTCGGGAGGACCCGGCCGCCGTCGGCTGGGAATCTCGACGTCGATGTGGACCCGAGGTGCTTGATCCGGAATCTCGACAACGGGAGCGAGTTTGTGGTGAAAGAGTTTAGGGAGGATGGGATGTGGAATAAGCTGAGGGAGGTTGGGACCGGCCGGCAGCTCACGATAGAGGAGTTCGAGATGTGCGTCGGCCGCTCTCCCATAGTCCAAGAGCTTATGAGGAGGCAAAAGGTGGTGGGCAGCAGCCCCCCTGGTTCCCCTGGTGGCGCTGGGTCCACGGGTGGGATGACATCGAAGAAGAGGGGGAGCTGGCTCAGAAGCATCAAGAACGTTGCGGGCTCCGTGGTGGCTGGAGGCCGCAACCGGCGGAGCAGCGATGACAAGGACACATCGTCGGAGAAAGGAGGGAGGAGGTCGAGCTCTGCCACCGATGACAGCCAGGAGGGCTCGCACTCTGTCCACCACGGCCCCGAGCGGACCAAGGTCCGGCAGTATGGAAAATCCCACAAGGAGCTCACGGGTCTGTTCATGAGCCAGGAGATTCAGGCCCATAACGGGTCCATCTGGACCATCAAGTTCAGCTTGGATGGGCAGTACTTGGCGAGTGCAGGGGAGGACTGTGTCATTCATGTGTGGGAGGTGGTCGAGTACGAGAGGAAGGGGGAATTGCTGGTGGATAGGGAGGATAATGGGAGTTGCAACCCTTTTGTTTCTTCGATTATTAATGGATCACCTGAACCAACATCGGCATTGGCTTGTGTGGAGGGGCACCACTGGGAGAAGAAGAGAAGAGCAAAAGTCCCTGGTAGCAGGAAGTCTGCGAGTTCAGACCATCTGATGGTGCCGGATCATATGTTTGCACTGTTGGAGAAGCCTGTCTGCTCTTTCAGAGGGCACCGGAGTGATGTTCTTGATCTCTCATGGTCGAAATCACAGGTATATCATGATTTTTCTAACTACACTTTGACATTTATACGAAAATGCTAGGTTTATTTGAGATTCAGGAGCCCCGTGATCTTGAATTTTGAGCATCAAAATTGAGCAGTCCTTCTAGGACATAAGGTTCTCTGTTGGTTATGGCTGCTAAAGAAGCCTGTTAGATGATGGTTTGTAGCAAAACAGATAAAACATGATTTACATCTGCAGTCTGTGCATGTCTTCTGGTAGGAAGAGACATGATTCTATTTCCAAAAATTAATATGTAGGAAAGAGAACATATGTATGATGTAATTTGTGTCATGGATATATCTTATTTTCAAGTAAAGAAATGCTAGAGCGCAAGCAGAACTAAAAGTGGCTAACATCTACATAGGCCTATAAAATTGTGAAGAGCAGGGTTAATTTGGTTCATTTAGTTCTGCAAATGTGATGACTAGTATTTGGCATGTTCGGTACATGCAAAAGCATCGATATGCTGGAATTTCTATGGAAGACTAGTGGATTTCAAGTTGCTTCAGTTGGGTCCTGAAGGATTCTACCATTGACATACATTAGAGAGGCCTCATTGAATCTGGCTTCAGGTCAAGGGTCCGGTCCTGCGAGGGGTTATGTGAGGCTTTTGTGTTATGGATAGATTGCTAAATGAGCATTTTACAGCCAACAAACATCAATATTTGAAGTGAGATTGTCCTATTGAAATTGATCCGTCAAACTATGTTTTAGTTGAAGTTTCATCTCCATGTGTTTTCAAGTTCATTTAGATGATTCCAAAGAGCATACAAAGAACACTAAGCTATGTAATTTCTCCAGAACCTGATTTGATTCTTGTTATATTTAAAGGTCGCCGTATCGGTACCGGACCCCGTACCGGTGCCATTATTAGTATAGTGTCGTACGGTATAGTACAGAATTTTTTTGGCGTATTGAGGGTTGGTACACCACCGGTATCGATACCGGTATGGTGCAGTACACCTGGTACCGTCCGGTTCGGTACGGTGTGACATTCTAAATATATCTATTAATTATATAAATAAGCTATCTTATTCTAGACATGCTTACCTCTCTTTCATAGGAGAAACTTTTGATTATTAGGTTGCTGTATTCATTATCTTTAACAACTGAGTGCACAAAAATGCTTAAATCCAGTATCTGGCATTCTGATACTGTCATATGTAGATTGAATTGGACAATGTTATTGGGTTTAAAAGCGGTGACTTATCATCTTGGGAAGTTTAGGTAGGGTATTCTAATGAAAGCATTTCTAAGGTGGTGGGCGTAACTAAGTTCTCTATGTACATGCAAGTTTTCTTTAATTCTTAATTTTTGTTATTCTTGTCAGTTCCTAGAGCAATTTTAAATTTTGCAGTGTCATTTGACACCCTGAGTAAACAATTTCTTTAGGTAGGAATTGCTTCTTTTAGCGTTCAGTTTAGCCAAACCACTTGTATCTTCTTAGGTGGTATTGATAACAATATGACATGATCATTTTCTGTACCATCTAGACTCCCATGCTTCCATATATTAGTTTCTTAGGTTATCTTGCCCCCCTAAATTATGAGTATTATCTATTGTAGTAATTTTGAGATACCGTGCTTTGGACATGTGGACATGGACAGCATGATACCCCTGAACACTCTAAAAGTATTCTTGCTTCAGCTTAATATGTCAGAATTTGCCACTTAACACTTGGCATAAAATTTGGATTGTCTTACTAGTGCAAATAATGATTCTTTGATTATGATTGCTAAAAAGCATTGATGCAGGTTTTCAAGAAATCCCAAAAAAAAGTGCTGTGATCCTATTCTTCTAAAATTCATAAGATGATGCATGTTGTTTCAACACAAATCAATACTACCAGTCAACTCAGTCTTCAGTTTATTTATATAAATATATCTATTTATTGTTTATGTTTGTTTATTATGGAATTTTCTGGTGTCATCCTGGAGCTTAAAATGCCAGATGCTTTGGGATGCCTTGAGACATGGCACCCATGCCAAGTGATTCAGTAATGATGCAATTTCAAAAAGGGTAATAGGAAGGCTAAGATTTTGTGAAAGTAGCCTGGAGAATTGGCTTGTTCTTCTGTGATCCACACCAAGTAAAAATATAGAGAGGCTGGAGGATAGGGAAAGGTATATAAGGGTAATCTTACTGGGGTATTGACCAGAGTTATTGGTGGATGAGATGGGGTAAAATGTTTTATGCTCACGTTATGGATTTGCAATTGTGTTCATGATTGCTACAGTGCAAGAAATGCTGAACCGGCCTGTATCGGCCGGTTCTGCCCGTACCGAACCGGTACTGACTCTGACCGGTCCGGTTCAGTGTTAAAAATAGGTACCGACCCGTACCGGTCGGTACCGATCCGAATCGGCCAACCGTACTGGTCTGTGCTGGTTTCAAATTTTTTTGGAGCTTTTGGATGCATGAACCAAGCCGAACCAGTGGTACCGGTTTGGTTCCAGTCCGTACTGGTCTGAACCGGTACCGGCGCCCACTAGTATGTCGGTACGGCGGACCTTGCTACAGCGGCAACCATGTCCAGATTTAGTGACCAATTTGAAATATTTTATAACAAATAAGGACACAAAACAAGCACATATGTAGCAGTCTTAGAATTTATTAAATTTGTCTGGAGCTTTCTAGGTGTGTACAGGTGAAATCTAGTATGGAGATTGTTACTTTTAAAAAATATCATACCTAAATGCAAAAAAAGTTTCACTGAGATTGTGTTTTAGATTTGATAGAACGTTTCACCCAATACAAGTTGGAATATGTACCAATTCATTTTGACTTTTCAAAAAACAAATGTCATTATGTAGTGACTTTTTTTCATTAGATGCTATTGTTCTGCTTTCTTATAATATGGCCACTGTTTCCTTGATCTTCCATCTGGTGACGCTCATTGTTTTCCCCTCAGTTAGGCTGAACAACCAATTTAGGAATTACCGATCTGATGTTTTATACCTCTAACATCCTAATCCACTTCCAGAATAAATCATAAGATAATGATGTGGTCAGCTATTTCTTCCTTTAAACCTTAGTTTCCATAATCAGGAGTGGGAGCGGGAGCAGGTGTGGGGAACGATATTTTAGAAATACATTTAGTAACAAAACTGTTCAGGAAGCGATTGCATGTTCGAGAATCCGGGAAGCTTTCAAAGTGGGTGCATTACCCTAGATAGAAGATTATAGAAGATTCCGGCTACTAAGTTCTAAGCCACATATTTCACTGCTGTTAGAAGCTATCTTCTCTTTTAACCAGATTACTGTTATTGTTGTCATCATCTTCTTCTGGCTCTCACTGGGACATGCAGTCCGCTTCTATGCTTACATTTTAACGTATGCGCTGCAGCCTTATCTCCATTTCGGTCCCAACTGCTGATGGTTTTTTACAATTAATTGCTTAGGAATGATTTTCCCTGTTGTTTTCTGATTACACTTATGTTTTATGGTCATGCAGCAGCCTTGTCTTTAGAAAGGCATGGAAATCTCCTGGCTGCTCATGGCTTCTTCATTAGATTGCTTAAGAAAGGTCTATCCATAGATACACCTTGAAAATGCCTTTGTCTTGCACTTAAAATTGGTATTATTTGCCCTTATAACATATATACCCCATAGAAGCAGTTCTTGAATCTAAAGCTGTTGAAGTTTTAAAGCATCCAATCATTGAAGCTTACCTTGACTCCAAGTTATCCACAATCTTTGCCCTTCATCCTGTAATAAGAAGTAAATGACTGGTAAAAATTCTTTCACAAACATCTGCACAACGTCTCATGTCAAAAGCTGGTTTTCATCTCATTCCCTACCTGAAGTCCATATCTGACCTGAAAAGTGGCACTACCATGTAAAGACTGATGATTGACAAATTGGGGATGGCCTGTAATGCATGGAAGGACCTACAGAAGGAACTAAGTTAAGGTTAGTAATAATTTGACTGTTGCTGTCCTGAATGCATGTATGGCACAACAGTGATCAGTCCTTGATATTAAAGGTAAACAAAAGGTTTACCATACCCACCTTGGGTTTTTTGTGATGGCAGAGGATAGGAGGAATAAGGTTCTAGAGGCTTTTTGGCTAACAAGAAAGTTCCTAGTTGACCTATAACTGAAATTAAGCAAACAGTGGATGCAAATTGACAAAATATAGATGATATAAAAGAAAGTTAAAGAGAACAAAAGGAAGAATTGATATTAGACTAGGAGAGGAAGAGAGAATAGATTAGAGAGAAAGGGGCATAAAGGATAGCTGAACTTGTACCAAGAAAAGATTTTTGATCATTCAAAACAATTGGATACAACACTTTTCTAGCAACCAAGCATAAGGCCTTTTCTAGCATTTTTTTCCTCCATGATTTGTATTGCAAGTAAATTATAACTCGTTGGAACCTAACAGCCAATCTCCATATGAACGTATAAAATCTTTGCTAGAATGCAACATTCTGAATTTCACAGAACCCCATGTGGAGAGAAATCTAAAACCGCCAATAAAATGTCAAGATAGTTTGATTGTTTCAATGTCCATTAACCAAGAAAAGAAGCTTATATGTTGCAGAATAAGAATATTTCTATATTTTGGAAAATTCATATCATAAATTTTATGTCTTTTAGTTGTATTGGAAAGTTTGTTTCTACCATATAACATTTATGTCTGCACCACTCCGTATGTTTGTGTATTTGCTCTGGGGTTGGTTATTTTTCATTCTTCTTTTTTTTTTTGGGTGTGGCTGATGGGAATGGTTGCAGATAAGGTTTATTAGAACCCTAGGCAAGGTCCGCCGTACCGGTGGCAGCCCGGACCGGTACGTATCGGTCCCGTACCGGTCCCGTATCGGTCCCGTACCGGTCCCGTATCGGTCCCGTACCGGTCCCGTACCGGTTCTCCAACGATAAGCTACCGGTACTGGATTCCACGCTGATATGGTATCGGTTCTAGGCCGGACCGGTACGTATTGGCCCATACCGGCCGGTACGGACTGGTACGACAGACTATGACCCTAGGCAACGGTGCCACTAGAATGAATGGTTACTGTAATTTTTAGTTAGGTATCAATGCCATTGCCGCAAGAATTATGCTGGGGATGTGCCCTAGAAGATAATACATTTCTGGGACCGTTGTGGAGAGAAATAAGGCTATTCCACTGTTTTTGAAAGAAATTAAAGCCCCCTGAAATAGTTATAATGTCAGGTTTTAGAGATTACAAATGATTAACATGCTTGGGGAAGTGGTACTCATACAAACAATATTTTGTGGTAGAAGTTCTAAAAAGGTTGTAGTTCCTTTATGTTTTATAATTTTGGCTTTCTTCCTATATTGACTATTTATGTGTAGGAATGCTGAAATTTTTGGATTTTTTGGTGGCAAAAACTGAACAGTTGGGAGAAGGCTGGATGGTTATAGTTATGATAATATTAAAATGAGTGAAATAGCATGACATACCTCTTTGTGCAAGAGGAAACATTTTTGAATTTGAAACACATTAGTTAAGGAACTTTTGTTCATTAGATTAGTATACCAAGCTATTGAACTGTAATTTACATTCCAACAAAATATTGTTATGTTCATCACTATAATTTGGTGGCTTATTTCCATCGGGTCTCATGACTTTTGTGTTGCAAATTCCAGAGCTGTGCTGCAGATGGACTTGCTTTCATTGTTGCTAAAATTGATCAGTTAGTTTAAGATATTTGATCAAATAAAAAGTTCGAATTTGAGCTAGCATTTTTCCTTGTTGAGCAAAATCTTGTGTCCAGAGACACAAAGTTTATATGGATTCAAAATTCTAGCTCAACATACAAAATTCAAGAAAGAAAGTCAAGTATGGTTTCATGAATTTATTTGTGTTAGTGTATTTTATGCACTTAATGAAACATTGAGATCAAATAATGTCAAGCAAATAAGCCTATTTAGTTTTTAAGTCATTTAGGATATTGATGAGGTTTCTGGAGATATCCAGAAAGAAATGAGATATCTGTTCAAGGTCATGTATTAGATGTAGTTTTGGAATTTGATTCATCTAGTTCCTGTTGGTTCTAGGTGGAAATCTAACATTTGATTTTTAGGTGGGCTCAATGGGTAGATTGCAAGTTTAATCTGATCATATCAAATTCTTCCAACCTTGTCCTTATCCAATCCATAGTCAGTTTAAAATGATGACAAAACTAAGTAGGCATTGAAGTTGGTTGTGTAGATTCAAATCCTATATTTGAATCCTAATTGCATAACACTCAAATAAGTTAATGCTAGAGCCCTTCCATCCCATTACACCTACAGGGAAGTTGGTTAATGCTGAGGATTTAATACTGGTGGCAATGAGGAAATCTAATGAAGAACTTAGTGGTTGGATAGTTTTATGATAAGGAAGAACTTTATAGGGGTATGACCTATGAAAAAGGAAGACCAAAGAAGGTAGATATTCTTACGCACAAACTTCTAAAAACACCAGTAATGTTATACTTAAAAGTCATGTGAATTTAATTAAACAGAATGTACTGAAATTAGGTTTAAGTATCGTCCAAAAAAAAGGTTTGAGTATAAATTTTTTCCTTGCTCTTTGTACTATATCATTGTAAGTCCTAATGCTACAAACAAATTAGACAGTTCTTTATAAGTGAAACCTTTCCATGGTAATGCACATGTGGTTTGATGTAACAAGGCAAAGATTCTATCTCGTTTTCATGGTGTTCCATGTCTTGAATGTGAAACCCTATCTATTAGATGCAATGCCGAGGTAATTTGGTGGTCTAATGCCACTTTCCTCTGCTATCTTATCACAATTGTTTCATCTATAATTTTAATTTACAGTATCCCTAATTGTTGCACCACTTTTTTGGCCTTAATTTTGACCTTCATAGGTCTTTTCCAACTAAAATTGAAGTACACTGTTATCTGTCTTTGTTTATCTCAGTATTGTGCTGCTTTCAGTGGTCCTGGTGGATGCTTGATTGAGATAAATATATAACTGGAGCTAGAAGTTTGTCATATTACTTGTAGTAGTTGAACCATTAAATCTTATATTGAAGCTATTTGCATTACAGTATCTGCTTTCCTCTTCAATGGACAAAACAGTTCGACTATGGCACATGTCTAGCTATTCCTGTTTGAAAACATTTTCACACAGTGACTATGGTAAGTGTATTATGTGCTTTATTGTCTTTCACTGGTCTTTTCCTTCATATTTTTCAGTTTAGGCTTGCTTAACTAGCTAATGCATTAGTGTTGCTTTGTTCATTTTCCTTGGTGCAGTGACTTGCATCCAGTTCAATCCTGTAGATGACAGATATTTCATTAGTGGATCCCTAGATGAGAAAGTTCGCATTTGGAGTATTCCTGATCGTCAAATAGTTGACTGGAATGATTTGCATGAAATGGTCACTGCTGCATGCTATACACCTGACGGACAGGTTTTTATACTTGATATTGTGATTACTACATTATATTATTTCAATTTACAATACATCTCAAACAATTCGAGTTAATCCTTCAGGTTCTCTGTCTTAATGTTTTTTATCTGTTGGCTTCTGAAGGGTGCACTTGTTGGTTCACACAGGGGGAGTTGCCACTTGTATGACACATCGGGTATGAATTAAATAAGCTTCATGCCCAGCGAGCTTTTTGCTTGGGTCTTATAGTGAGCTATTTGCTGCATCCAATCTAATTGAAGGGCCTGTACATTTATGTTCTATATCCTTTTATTTGTTCTTCCAGATAATAAACTCATTCAAAAATGTCAAATTGACTTGCAAAACAAGAAAAAGAAATTCAGTCACAAGAAAATCACTGGTTTCCAGGTACCTAATTGCAAAACACATGAATTCTCTTGGTTCTGATCACATTTCAGAGATTTTGTGGTTGTCCATCTTGGGATATGTTTGAGAACATTAGACATCTGGCTTTGCTTATTAGTACTATTGAACAGTTCGCCCCGGGGAGCTACTCAAAAGTGCTGATTACATCTGCAGATTCACGAATCTGGGTAATTGATGGTGTTGAATTGGTTCACAAATTCAAAGGTAGAAGTCCCTCCATTTGAAATTATGCTGTGATCTGTCACTATGCAATACATCATAAGCTTGTATCTTTGAAAGTTATAACACATAGCTCTAGTTTTGTTAATAGAGGCTAGAAAAGTCTCAAATTTTCCATTTAAAAGCTGACTGCTTGGGCTGCCTAGACTGCCTGCTTAGGTGCCCCATCTTAACGTTTTGCGTCATGTTAGAGCATGGATGATGAGATCAACTATAAATTAGTACTGGATGCTGCCAAGTTGATACTCAGCATGGACTTACCAATTCTTAGTTGATAGATTTTTTTTTCTTTCACTGAGTAAAAGTACTTTTCTAGGTTTCCTTCTTATAGTTATTTATTTATAATTTATTAATTTTGGGTCATCTTGACCTTTAGGCACATATCTAGCACCAAGATGCTAGGTAGACCCCCTTGGCAGTCCATTTACCGCTTATAGTCTTTTAAAACAATGATCTCTGTGCAATTTCTTAAAATATACTTGGAAATAGGCAGCATAATTTACCTGAGTGTGAATAATTCCCACTTATCCTTAATCAGAAAAAAAAATCACTTATCAAAATTTTGAAGAGGAGTCCAAATCTTACTCAATATTATCATCGTCTCGCATATGTTTGAATTTGGAATTCTTGATGCGTTGTGCATCCCACCCTCGAGCAAGGATAGCACTTTGTAGCTATCTCCTTATATATGATCCAAGAATCTCATTAGTCTGATCATTGCTTCTATCTGGTTTCAAATGTAGCAATATAAAATGTGAGATTGAATTAAAGGTGTCAGCATATCTATGATTCTTATTAAAATTTTGTCAAAAGTAGTTTAGCAATTGAAGTGAAATGGTTTGGTTTTCACTCTTTAAAATGAGCTTTTTAAGTTTTATCGATTTAGAAGGGCGCATGTCTTTCTACTCCAGAGTGAACCATGCAAAGAATGAAAATCATTATGCAAATTAATGGAAGAGCACGTTGATAGTCATGCTAGCACTTCAAATCTTTTGTTGCAATAGAAATTAAGTTTATGCTTGAGCTATTAAGAGTCGGTGGTCTTCAGTATCTATGTAGTTGGTTCCAGTAAAGCTCAATCTAGGTTCAATTCCAGCATTGTACGTTAGCTCTTGTCAAGTTGAAACAAATGTCACCTGTTGAATTTGAATTAATAAAAAGTTTACCTATGAGGATAAGCATAGTTCGCCTTGCTTGTTATATGTGCACAATATACAGTAGTGATATATGGATATCACTACTATTGCCTAAAGTTGCTGAATACACAGTTAAAGAACCTATACTACACAAATAATGAAAAATGTTGTGTAATACATTTTTTGATTTCTTTTGACTTACTTTAATTTTTTTCAATTTTTTGAGTTTTCTTGATTTCTTTGACTGAAACCCTGTAACTTGGAGCAAAGCTGCCGAAACCGTCAAAATCTTTAACTGAAGCTCCACAAGTGCGACTGAAGTTGAAATTGGGTTTTCAGACCTTGTTTTTAATTATTGTAGGAGTCAAAATGTGACAACTCATAAATATAACACCTCAGGGTAGATCAAACATAGTAGCAAGAGATCTAGGCATAGAAGCAATAAAAGAACAATCTAAAGTTAGAAAACAAAGTCTTGGGGTGAAGTCAGAGATATCAATCATCTTAGAATGGAATCTCAAAGTTGTGATTCTTCATCTAGCTTGTCTTCCAAACTGCTGTCCCCTCTCAACAGTGATTCAGATTCTGGTAGATATTCAAAAACTAGAGGAGAGTTTGTGGGAGATCTGAGGAGTGATTCAAAGCTAAATCTTCAGAAATGGATGAAAGTTGAGGAAGCCATCAAAAGGGCTGCCATCTGCAAAGCCATTGCCATCTTCGAAGTTGATTGGAACATATGACAGGAAGAGGGTGCTGAGGACCGGTGTTAGGAGGTGAGGACCTTGGTGTGATAAGTATGCAGAGGTGGATATGAGATGGTCAAGGATTAGGGATAAATTTGGGTTTCTTAATTTTGAACTAGGAAGTAGGAATTAGGGGATCAGGGATTTGGAAGACCCGATTCTCGTGATGCCCTCAACTAAATTCATCAAAAGTATAGCTTCTAGTTATTATTGACTATGTTACATGGAATTGGGTGCATATGTTCAGTGTGATTTCATGTCTGTGCATCAAATCCTTTCAATATATAAGAATTTTTATGTGGAATGGAATACTTTCTCAGTTTATCTTGTTTCCCTCGGTCTCACTTGCCCAATTATTTCATTATTATGGCTGCTCAGATGTTCTTAAATCTTTCTCATTTGTGTTTGATATTTTCTTCCTTTGGTTTTTGCTAGTTGATAAATGCTTAGAATGGTGGTATGAACGTTGGACATGTTAGGATTAGGATATCTCAGGTGGTTAGGTTTATGGATTACTAAGAGGGCAGGGGATGCAAACTGGGAACTGGTTATATTTAAAGGACTGTATCGAACTTAGGATGAGTGGATTTAGAGGAAAGAGGAGCCAAGGTCAGGAGTTATGATGCATGAATGATGGCATATATAAGGTTAGGGCTCAACCACAAGCTTATGGTGTATTAACAAATTTATTTTCATTAATGACCTATGATGCACAGGAGGGTGAGCATTGGTGCTATGGCAATGTTATTCTATTGTGAGCTTGGGTGTCACAGGTTCGACATACGTAAAGAGCTTTTTCGTATGTAGGGATAAGGCTGCATACATTTGACCCTCTTTGGACCTCACGGTCGCGAGAGCTTCGTACACTGAGCTGTCCTTGTTTTTTACCTATGATGCACATGAATCGCTTTTTATCTGGATAATTTTTCTGTGAAACAAGTAAGACATAAAGTGCATACCTGCATCTTTCAGTCTTGTTATTTCTAATAAGGTAAGATGTCTTCTTGTTATCCATATGAATACTTATGTACAAGTAAAATATCCTTTTGAAAGGAGAAATTTTATTTTACAAGCTAGTTTTCTTGTTAGAAGGAGACTAGAGCAAGCAAAAGAGTCACAATGATGACCATTTTTTTTTTTTTTTTGTTTTTTTTGTTTTTTTGCTTGCTGCTGATGCAAAGACCATTTTGAAGGAAGCAAAAAACTACATTTGATAAAATGAGTGGCCAATTGGGTGGTTTCGCAAATGACTTAATTAATGTGAGTTTTTAACCTGGCTGGTCTTGTTGTGATAAGTTATAGGTCTACATCCTAAGCATTTTCTTACTCAAGTGTTTTCAGAATATCTGCTTCCTTGTACCTGCAGCAGTACCTGCTCTCGGTTCTGGCAGTTATGAACTATCTCAGTAGTTTAAATTTGATGATCCCAAAATTATGTTAGGAGATTGATTTATAAATGGTTTGTCAAATTTGCATAATGAATATCCTGAGTAGATGTTAGTGCTCAATGAATCAGACAAAGTGTTTGTGATTAATCTGAAAAATGTCATGACTTTGAACTGACAAAATCTTGATCAAAGGTCTTTTTTTGCTAATTTTGAAGAATTTATGGCGAGGTGAATATAGTTCTGTTTAATTCTGAGGATCTTATTTCTATCTTCCTAATCTATATTAACTCGTGATGCAGTGCATATTTAATGACATGTACTGTTTATGGAAGCCGTCCTGTTTCCGTCGTATGTAGTGCCTTCCCATTTAAGTTTTTGCTCTGTTACAGTTTTGGATTTATGAAGCATTTTCAAGTTTTCCATTTGATTCGATATTCAATATGATGGACGTTGCGGCATTTCCGTTTGATATCCCAAACAACGGTTTGATTGTTATTTAGGATGTTATCTTAAATGGATGCATGGCTGTTTATTTTCAGGTTTTCGCAACAGAAGCAGCCAAATTTCTGCCTGCGTGACTGCAAATGGAAAGTATGTGATCTGTGCCAGCGAGGACTCGCATGTGTATGTGTGGAACTACGATGATGATTCTCGACCTGGTAGAAGCAAAGCTGCTGTCGCCGTCACGCAGTCCTACGAGCATTTCCATTGCCGGGATGTGACGGTTGCTGTTACTTGGCCAAACACCATCATGGGAGGGAAGCCAGGAGTGCAACGTAATGGACTGGATGGAGTCTCCAAGGCCAATCCACAGCTGCTGGATGGACGGCATTCACCGTTGCCTGCTTATCGGCACATAGATACCAACGCGGCTAACTATGGTGACAAGGTTTCCGCTACCTGGCCTGAAGAGCTCATGACAGCAAGCAGAGAGCGCCTGCATGATGATGCTGAGATTTTCGCTGGGGGCATGCCAGGGCAGAGCAGGGCAGCCTGGGGATTAGTTATTGTGGCTGCAGGTGGCAGCGGTGAAATCAGAACATTTGAGAATTTTGGCTTTCCAGTTCGGGCATAAATTAGTCCTTCATTGCTGTGAGAAAATTGTTGCAGCTCCTTGCTGGGGATGGATTCGATTGTCCCATGGCCCCACCTGCCGCAGCGCTGCTCCCAACTTGATATGCTATGGAGTTAGGTGGATATGAGGTGCGGGTTGTAATATTCACAGGGGTTTATGTCGCTGCTCTTGTCCTTCTGCTTGGCCGATTTGTGAGAGAACCAATCCAGCCGTACTTCTCTCTGATTCAACAGTGCCCAGCTTCTTTTATTCCCATATGTACATTGAAGTGAAAGCTAAGGGGATGATGCTGCTGGGCTGGTTGGACCTCCAGTGATTCTTTTTACCATCCGGAGTTTGTCTTGGTCAGGGTATACAGCTCAATGTACCCCATGTTTGTTCCCACTTCTCGTTTATTACATATCAATGCATGAAGGAAAATTTCAGCCTATAACGAAGTGACAGTTAGGGTGGTGAAATTGTTTACGGCCAGCACCTTACAGGTTTCTGTTGAAAAATAATGTCTAAAAATTACTATATTGTTATTATAGGATAATATTATAAAAGAATAATCTACTAAAATAAATTTAGAAGATCAAAAAAAACTTTACCTCCATCGAGGCATGCAATGCACACTATCCTAAGAGCTCAAAGAGACAAAGCATCAGAGTGAGAGAAAGAGAGATCGGATTATGTTAGATTAATTCTGGAAGAATCTTTATAGACTTGGAGTTCTAAAATCATCGACGGGGGTGGGGCTTAGGCCCACTTCCACTTTATGATTCTAAAATCTGTGTCTTGTTTACTTATTATTTTATTATATATTTATTATTTTACTACATAATATATTTATTAATTTTTATTGTTGATTATAAATTATATGTGGTTGTCAATAAAATCCTATGCGAAATAGATTGTTCATAATTTGTCCTATGTCTATCATGATATTTCTGTGGATTATTCGGCACTAAATCTAACGAGAAAACATAATGGTTTGATGAACTAAGCATACACCAATGTGATATGATACGGATAAAAATGGATTCTACTTAGGTTCGATAGTTTGATCCAATCTGAAAATGGATTAGATTTGGAGAGTATCAGTTTTTATCTAACTCCCTTGCTGCCCTACGAGTTGATGATCAAGCTTTGAATTAAAATGAGTGACATCTCCCTTCAACTTGAAGAACAATGCTATATTAAAACAAAATGAGAGACGAGCCCCAGCTCATGCCCGATCGATATGCGAGAAGGAGAACAGATACAGAATGATTACACATAAATCATATAACCTTTTTTGTAAAACTTTTGTATTCTTTTAGCCCGAATAAATAGTTCACTTTAGGTTTCAATCAATTAAGGCGACGTTACGGATGCAACCGGGCCTACGATGCACACTTGTCATCAGGAGAGACCGAGACCTCACCCTTGTTCACGTGGCCAGATATCCACGAACGGGATGGCAATCATACCGCAAGACTGGGGCCCCCTCGCCCAACGGCTCCGTGCGGGTGCGGGCGGCCCCTCCCCCTACACCCACTATAATTCTTGGGACAGGATATCCGGGTCCGCTATTCCTTTCCGGCCGAGCGTCCAATGCGGACAATCTATCCCGGGCCGGTAGATGGATCGACAAGCGGGGAAGTAATCTGAACCAGGAAATCCCATTGGAGGATATCCTGCCGACTTGGCGCGTGCCGGGCCGGTTTCTATGACCTTATCCTGTCACGCTATCCCTTTTATGAGCCCTCTCCCTCCCTCCCCCCGCGCCTCAACGGCTCCTCTCTCTCTCTCCCTGCTACTACTAACCACTCTCTGACGCGACTTGGCATTCTCAATGGCCCTCCAGGCTTCCTTCCTTCCTTCAGCTCTCTCCCCCCACAAAGAGGTGAGTTTGGAGACGCATATAGTCGCTCTTCTTTTGCTCCTTCTTGTCCTTGGAATGGGTGATGTGAATAAGGTCAGCCAAGTGTGAGGTGTTCATGGTGCAGGGAAAGGTCGGTGGTGGTATCAAGGACTCGGCTTTCCTCGGGACTTCACTTTCGGACCATGTTAAATCTGACTTGAATTGTTCACTTCTCAGGTGTGGTAAGGTACGGATCCCTCCTTCATTGCTTTCCACATTCATTGGTTGGATTTCTGTGGGCATGAATATACTTACCAAGACTAGAGTATTCGCATTGAGAATTTGGTTTATAATTATCTAGTGAGTTCATGTGGTTGAAACGCCCGCGAAGAAGTGCAGTACTGTCGATCTTCTTATCTCAGCTGAGAAACCACTCCTCCTTGTGGAGGATAAATTGTTCATACGGGGATGGAACTACTCTATCTCGGGACAAAGACATGGGCCTTCTTATTTGAGAAAATTTTCGCCTATAATTAGGCTATCGTTGCTTCCAACTCTTATGGTTACTCAAGCTCGATTTAGCTAGTTTGCAACACAAAGTTCCCATTCGGTCATCAATTCGTCTGTTCGTGTTTTAACAAATTGGCTATTTCAGAGCATGCAGCTCTACTGTATGTGTAATATGGAGGGCCTCTGCTTTCTCTATTCAGGCCACTAGGTCCTCAATTCCTCCTTTCATGTTTCAACTGATTAGCTATATTTCGGATCGGACGTTCGCTAGTGGGTCATGGTAGCTCATATGACCTGCAGTTCTGTTGCCATCTCCCTCGAAACACCCTGCTCTCAATCATAAATGTAATGGAAGTGAATGCATGATATGCTTGCTGGTTTCTTCAGACCCCAAGCTCTGCTCGAGTTAGGCAAGGCTTATAACTGCTTCACGAGTTCCTCGTTTTTTTTTTGGCACTAGTTGTCGCAAGAATAATGGCTGCGAACTTGCAGAGACTGAATGCATCGGTTGGAGTAAGAGCACAGACGGCAGCAGCAGCAGCCGCAGCAACAGCCTCCCCGGCAATCGAGCGAGCCACCCCAGAAGGGAAGAAGACACTGCGAAAGGGCAACGTGGTGATCACCGGGGCCTCCTCGGGCCTGGGTCTCGCAACTGCCAAGGCGTTGGGTGAGACCGGGAAATGGAATGTGGTCATGGCCTGCCGTGACTTCCTCAAGGCGGAGAGAGCAGCGAAGGCAGCCGGCATGTCCGAAGGCAGCTACAAGATCATGCACCTCGACCTCGCATCCCTGGAGAGCGTCCGCCAGTTCGTCGGCAACTTCCGGCTCTCCGGGATGCCGCTCGATGTGCTGGTGTGCAATGCTGCTGTGTACCTTCCAACTGCGAGGGAGCCCACCTACACAGCTGATGGATTTGAGATGAGCGTCGGGATCAACCACCTCGGCCACTTCCTCCTTGCCCGCGAGCTCCTCGAGGACTTGAAGGCATCCGATTACCCCTCTACGCGCCTCATCATCGTCGGCTCGATAACAGGTAGAATAAGAGAGTCGAGGCAGCGCCCTTGTGTTAATCTTTTCCGGTTGCATGGTCATCGCGGTGGAGATGCCGCCGCTGCCGCTGCCGCAGCTAAATTTTTCTCTGTTTTGGTGCGAATGGCCAGGCAACACGAACACTCTGGCGGGGAACGTGCCACCGAAGGCAAACCTGGGAGACATGCGGGGGCTCGCAGCGGGCTTGAACGGCGTGAAGGGTTCCACCATGATTGACGGCGGAGAGTTCGATGGAGCGAAAGCATACAAGGATAGCAAGGTCTGCAACATGCTGATGATGCAAGAATTCCACAGGCGGTACCACGAGGAGACGGGCATCACGTTTGCTTCCCTTTACCCTGGCTGCATTGCCACGACCGGCCTCTTCAGGGAGCACATCCCCTTGTTCAGGCTCCTCTTCCCTCCATTCCAGAAGTACATCACAAAAGGCTTCGTTTCCGAAGACGAAGCCGGCAAAAGACTTGCGCAGGTATACTTGGTCCTACGTACGTTGGCAAACGCCTCGGAATAATACGTACGTGGAGGCTCCGCTCACTTGGATTTCTTTTTTATTGGTTTCAGGTGGTGAGCGATCCCAGTTTGACCAAGTCCGGCGTCTACTGGAGCTGGAACAAGAACTCGGCATCGTTCGAGAATCAGCTGTCGGAAGAGGCCAGCGATCCTGAGAAGGCTCGAAGGGTGTGGGAGATCAGCGAGAAACTCGTTGGCCTGGTTTGATGCCTCTGGTCCGGCTAGGCTGCGCTCATCAAATGCCCGCCGACCAGTCTTGCGGGTGTCTTTGTGGAATTTGTTGCTTAAAAAAATAATTCTCTTCTTGAGATAATAAGAGTGCAGGCAACCCTTTTGTTTTTTCCAGACTGACATGATACAGAGGCTGCCTTCCCTTGGTTTAAGAAGCAACAGCTATTGAGATATAAAAAAAACAGATCAAATCAAATCAAAAGGCTGTATTGCTTGGAGTTGAACATCTAAAATGATGTACTTCTCTAGGTAGGCAAAGAGTTGCTGTAAAACTTCAGGTTGATCATCAGATAACGAGCATCAGAAAATTCATTGAGTGGCTGCAAGTCAGAATTCAATGGGTGAATTGGATGAATTTGCCGTCCAGTTGGGTCAAATTTTGGACTATATACAGCAGTGTAAAAAATTCATGTCTCTAGAGGCTTATGGGGCTATCAAACGGGCAATTTGTTTGCAAACCAACTCGCATTCGGCTCAAAATTCAGCTCAAGTCCGTCTTGCTCAGCTAACAAATGAACCAAGACAGAGCTAGCTTAGTTTCCTCTAGCCCAACTTGATTAAGCTCATAATGAGAATGCATATATATATATATATATATATATATATATATATATATATATATATATATATATATATATATATATATATATATATATATATAATTTTTATTATTCCTATCTATATAAAAATTATTTAATGCATATTAGTATAATCTGTGGAGAATAACATTTATTTCAACCATAAAATTTAGAGATCATTGACTTAAATTATATAAATGAAATTTCCAAAAGATTTTAATTTCTCATTAAATCATTAAATGAGCTGTTCATAAGTAGCTTGAGTTTGGCTCGAATCTAAATGAGCTAGAGTGGGCTCAGCTTAATCACTCAATGAGCCAAGATTGCACTAGGCCTAGCTTGCCCACGTTTACACTCCTAGAGGCTTGTCGATAAGGACTTGTTTGTACATGTTATGCAACAACAGGAAAGATGAAGCTTTGGAGAGCATTAGAAGTCTGGAACATAACTTTTGGATGAATTCTAGTTAGAGAAATTCAGAAGTTGACTCCAAAAATGGTGAGCTCAAGGCATGAAGTACCAATCCTATCCTGTTATACTGAGCTTTTCTTTTGCAATCGGATTGGGCCGCTTATCATTCTTTTCCTTTTTTCCAATCTTTGAGTTTTATTGACCATATAAAGTCACATTCCCGCAAATTAATTGATCCAATCAAGAGAAAGAAATAATTTTTTCAACCAGCTTAACTCGAATCTCTCAAAAAAAATTAGAAAAAGATGAAAAAAATTACAAAATAGAGCTTATGTCTCCATTTCTTTCAATGACCGTTTGATGATTTAATCGATGAATAAAACTTAAGGTACATAATCTCTTTTTATAATAATAGCGAAGTCCTCCCTCATACAATTTAGGTAGTATTTTTTTTCTAGTTCAAATAGGACTAGTTTTCTCAAAACAAACATAACTAGTAGAAATAAATACAAAATAAAATTCTACAAGAGATAGATTCGACTCTTACATCAGCTTCTTCCATAGTTCCTTCTAATTCTTTACGGATTGAAAGGTATACTCAGTTAAAGTCTTTTCTAAAAAAGAATACTTTAGGTTTGACTAGCATATTTAGGAAACTTCATAAATCGTAGGATACAATTAATTCTACAACTTCTTTGGGTGCCTTTTAACCCCATAAGGGGTTGGCACTATCTGGTAGATCTCGAAAAGTTACTTGATTTCAAAAGAAGATCATTTCAATCGAACGTTGTATAACTAAGTCATATGCTCCGAAAGTTGGGCTTGCAATTTGGCTTTCTGATGTGGTAGATCTCACTCATGGATCCTCTCCGACCGTTCTTGTAGCAGTTAAAGTGGTTATCATCTCAATCGAGCATCGTATAACCAAGTTGTGGCAGATCCGAAAGTTTAGCTTGTAATTCGGCTTTCCAATGTAGCAGATCTCGCTTCTGGACTTTATCTAGCCCCATCTGTAATGGTCAAAATGGTGCACATCGAGTCCAATGATCCTTCTAGATCATTTATAGAGGTTATTAAGCTGCCTTCTAATTAGAGGTGCGCCACCAATAAATGCTCTTGGTTGAAAAATGTACTCCTACTAGGAAAAATAGGTCAGGTCGAGTTGGGTCTCGAGTGACTTCGACCCAACTCGGTTTCTTGTTCGGGTCCTAATTTTGGATGCAGACTCAATTCAATAGAAGATCAGGTCGGGTCGGTTCGGTTCTATTGCTACAATTTTTGACCTAATGGGTCATTCGGGTCAGGTCGGGTCCATGTATAACTCGGACCCAACCTCCAAAAAATCAGGTCCATGTCGGGTCCAGTTCGAGTCTAGGTCATTTGATAAAAACACCATGGCCCATCATGAGACATAAACAGGCACTTCTTCAAATATATATATATATATATATATATATATAAAACAGGAGTAAGGCTGGGGCGAGTCTTATGCCCCAGCGCTGGGTCGGGCCGGATCATTGATTTGTCCAGTAAGAGTGTAAGTGAGACCGTAACTTTAGTTGTTTAGTGTGCAACCCTGCGGCCTGCAGGCCTAAATAATTTTACAGATTCGGATCGTAAGATTGGAAA
Source organism: Phoenix dactylifera (assembly GCF_009389715.1). NCBI lineage: Eukaryota > Viridiplantae > Streptophyta > Magnoliopsida > Arecales > Arecaceae > Phoenix > Phoenix dactylifera. The sequence continues at coordinate 16,530,362 of NC_052396.1, read as the reverse complement.
TCCAAAATTACTCTAAATTTAAATAGGTCAGGTCGGGTCTGAATTCAATAAATCCAGATCCGACCCGAAAAATGGAACGAGTCCAATTTTAGAATCCGACCTAGTCCCACGGGTCCTCCAAACTGGGTCAGGTCGGGTCATGGGTCAACCTGACTGATTTTCAATCTTAACTCCTACTTATAGCTGGCTCACTCTTGTTTGTCTTTCTGAAACTAAATTGATAAGTCGAGAAGCATTTTCATTTAAAAGAGTGCTTCTATAGAGCATCTCACATGGGGACACGTGCTAGAGTCATAGCACAGATGGTGTCTCAGGACCAATGATGGTGTATAATAGCAGAACTTTAGTTGCCCCTACTTGTCTATCTCCTAAGTCGTATAAGACTTTGATCGATAAGTTAAATCAGCCTAATGATCCAAACCCTATTTTTAGTCCGTGGATATAATTATCAGGTGACCAAGTCCGGAAGCCTTATGTTGGATAATTGACCTGTAACTGACAAGCAATCATAAGATAGTGAAGCAGTATAATAGAACATATTCATCATCAAATGATCATGGAGTAAGCTTTAAGCCATATTTTAAGCTGATCCATTAATGAATCAACGCCGATGCGCATTCAGGAATCTTAGGGGCTTCCGGTTTATATCTAAATCATTTTTTCATTGTGGCAAATCTTACGTTCCCCACTGGGCACATCTAGAATGCATCTAATGGTTAAGCCTTAAAATCCACCACCACTAGAGCCAAGATGGCGGCATGAGACCATAGCACCAGCTTATTGCAGAGGGAACAAGTGGCATGCAATGCAAGGTTAGTCTCTTTTCTTTTCTTTTCTTTTCTTTTTTTGCTAAAAACGGAAGCATCATACATAACGTGTACAGATACAACCAAGAAAATCAAAAACCAAAACATCACGGAGGGCCCTGGACAACTCCGCCTCTCCCACCCATAGGTAGTCCCCTGAGTAGCTGGCAACAAAAGAGGCGACCCAGTCCGCCGCCCCATTCGCCTCCCTAAACACATGCCTCACCTGAACAACCATCCCATCACACCCCATGGCCCGGATATCTCTCACCAATGGGTGGTAATCGTCTACCCCGCCTGAAGCCTATGATAGCCATCCAATGACCGTCGTGGAGTCGCCCTTCAGGAGAACATCCTTAGCCTGCAATGCACGACGCACATACCTCAAACCTGCCTAGACTGCCCTCAGCTCCGCCTCTGGCACCGATATATCAAAAAGCTGGGAACCCCCAGCAGCAATCACCCTAGAGTCCGGGCCCCTGACAACGAAGCCTGCAACCTCCCCTCTCACCGCCCTGCAAGAAAGAACCATCGAAGTTAACCTTGAGGAAACTCGGGGGTGGGGGCTCCCAGGTGAAAAATACCATGCGGGGCGCTTCACGAGCAGATGTAGAGCCCCAGGTGTTCCGAGCTATCAAGGGTCCCTCCAAGTGGGTCGCCTGAAGGACCTCCATCGCCAAAAGCTGCGCTCTCTCCACCACCACCCCCTGAGGGGGAACAGTCTCTCCAAACGTCAAAGCGTTCCTCGCAAGCCATATGTGGTACAGTATAAGTCGCCTGCACCGCCATCGGCCTGGACTGCAAGGACCCGGCCAGACGTCCAAGTGTATGCAAGAAGGAAGCAGCATGACACCAGATCTCCATGGGGAACTCCGCCCTCCTCCAGACCTCCTCAGCCCGGTGGCACTGAAATATAGCATGGTCCAGCGACTCCTCTGTCTGACACACCGGACATTGGGGATGGATCCCTATACCCCTCCCACTCAACAAAAGTCTCGTCGGAAGCCGTCCCCAAGCAACTTTCCAAAGGAATAAGGCTACTCTGGGGTGTAGCCCGAACCTCCATATCCAACCGAAGTTCGCTGCCAATCGTCCCCCACCCTGAACAATACTGTATATGTCAGCGACCCTGACACCGGTCTTGTAGGACGAGCTCCAGACCCTGATGTCAGGATAGGGGTGCTCCAGCACTGGGAGCGATCTGATCCGCTCAACAAGCGGCTCACCAAACAACTGACCGAGCCGAGGTAAATTCCACCCCCCTCCTCGAGGGAGAAGGAGGTCACCCACTCGAAGTCCCTCTAATGCCTCAACACTAACAAGAGTCGGCCGGCACCTCAATGGGAGCTCGTCCACCCATACGTCCGCTACCAAGTCCACCCTCTCGCCATCACCAATCAGCCATCTGCATCTCGACAAAATCATCGGCAAATACCTGCAGATCTCGCGCCAAAGCGGGGATGCCCTCCGACCCCCGGGTGGAATGTCAGTACCGCCCACACGACCATACCGGGCGACCATGGTCTGGCTCCACAAACACTACGGCTCCAAGATAAATCTGACTACATGCCAGGCAATCAGAGCCTCCCTCATAGTCAGAAGAGACTGGACACCTAGCCCCCCAACCCTAGTTGGTTGGCATACTGATGACCAGTCCACCAGGTGCACTCCCCGACCACCTCCCTGGGACCCCAGATGAAACTCCGAGCAAGCCTCTCAATCCTCATTAACACTGTCTTGGGGACAACGGTGTTAGACATCATGTAGATAGGCATGGAGCAGAGCACAGACCAGGGTCATCCTACCCATCATAGATAGTGAGGCTGCCCTCCAGCCCCTGCTGCACCTGGTCCACCATATCCTGACAGTCAGAAACTCGCACCAGGAGCTGGGACATAGGCCTCCAGAGCCTGCTCCCCGCAAGCATGTCGAAGAGCACGAGATAGAACATCAGCACAAATAATAAAGAGGTACGGGGATAAGGGACAACCCTGGCGCAATCCGACAGACGATCGGAAGAACGGTGACGGCGAGCCGTTGACCAGGATCGAGAACAACGGCCCCTGCACGCACCCCATGACCCAGAAAATCCAGGTCTCATGGAAGCCAAGGCTCTCCATAGCCCTCCGTAGGAAGCACCACCGAACTCTGTCATAAGTTCGCTCCATATTGAGCTTCATTGCCATGTAACACTGCCCTCGTGGCACTCGCTGCAAGTTCCACATCAATTCCTGGGTTATCATGACGTTGTCGGTAATACGCCGACTACCCACGAATGCCCTCTGCTCCGGGCAAATCAGCCGGGGAAGAATAGGCTGCAACTGGCGAACCATAATCTTTGCCACTACCTTATATAAGGTAGTACAAAGACTGATAGGTCTGTAATGGTTGGGCTCTACCGCATCTCGTCGCTTCGAGATCAGCGTCACAAAGGTCGCCTTCCAATCATCTGACATAGCTGCTGATCTGAAGAATAACTGAACCGCCTCAATCACCGCTCTCCCGACAATACCCTAGTATCTCCGGAAGAAGAAAGGGGGAAAACTATCCAGCCCAGGAGCTTTGTCCTCCCCCAGAGCCCAAATCGCCCCCCTAACCTCCTGCTCTGTCACGTCCACAATCAGGCCCGCATTCTCCAACATACCCACAACAAAATCCGGCCGTGGGACAGCACCCACATCACCTAAGCTCCCCTCATCTGTCCATCTCGACCGAAAAAAGTCCACCAGAATACATCTAATTGAGCTCTCCTCCTCCGCTCGTGCCCCCGCCTCATCTCGCAAGGAACGAATCATACTCCCCTGCAACCTGATGATAGTAGACCTATGGAAGAAACGGGTATTCCTATCTCCCTCCTGCAACCACTGGATCCGTGACTTCTGCCTCCAAAACATCTCCTACTGTCTCAAAAGGGAGTGATGTTCGGCGAGCCTCTACCGTAGAGCACACATATCATCCTCGGATAAGCAACCCAGTCTATCCTCCCTATCTTGTAACTCCGAGATGGAATCCTCCATAGCCTCCAATCTCCTGAATATGTCCCCCACGGCCTCTCGGTTCCATCTGCATAGTCTGCGCCTAATGAGCTCCAACCTGCATGAAACCTGCTGCATGGCGTCGCCCCGCACCAGCATGGACCAGGCCTTTCTCACTATCTCCCAAGAGTGGGGGTACTCCAACCACAGTCGCTCAAAACAAAATGGGGGGCGATGGTGCAGCTGGTCAGCTGTAGAGATCAGAAGAGGGCAGTGGTCAGAGGCAATCCTGGCTAAGTGACGAACCTGGAAAGCCGGAAACTACTGAACCCAGCATGGCGATGCAACAGCTCTGTCAATCCTCTCCCACTCCCTGTCACGGCCGTCCTGATTGTTGCACCACGTAAATTGAGCCCCTGAGAAACCAAGGTCCACCAACCCATTCCTGATCAAGAAATTTCTAAACTCCCTTCTCTCCACCTTATCCGTATAAGCTTTGCCCCCTCTCTTCTCTGAAGGCCCCACAATGCAATTAAAATCCCCTGCCAACAGAGTAGGGACCTCCTGGGAAATAACAGTAGAAGCCTCTTCCCACAACCCGCTCCTCGCCCTATAGTCTGTACAGGCATAAACACCACAAAAAACCCAAGGAGCAGCATTAGGTTTAGTGATTACCATCACAACTTGTTGTGGACAATTACGGAAGACATCCACCATTGCAACCCCCCGCTTCCACAAAAGCAGTATACCCCCAGACATCCCCCTTGACTCCACTAAGAAGGACACCCAAGTGGCACCGAAAAGCCGTTGAACCCGCTGAAGACTACGCCCGGATAGACGCGTCTCACATAAAAAATAAATGTCTGGATTGTTAACTTGGACCAATCATCTGAAGGAGGACTTGAAGGAGGGTTTTGCCGCCCTCCTGCAATTCCAAATCAGGAGCTTCATAAACCACAAGCAGAGTTGGCACGGCCCCCACCCCTAGAGCTGCCCCCATCAAGAGTTTTCTGGCCACTAGACTCCACAGAGGACCCTAGCTCCGAATCATTCACTGCAGTCATCAGTTTGAGGAGAAGCTTCACATGCCCCCCCCCCTTCGGTTACTGTATCCCGTGCCATTTGGCACACTACAGTGCCTCCATGTGGCACGGTGGTGGAGCCTGAACCGTCCCCCCAAGAAAAACCGGCTTGGCCCGCACCAAGCTTCCCGTGGAGGGAGACCACCCCTGCCACCGCCGGGTAGAGCGCTGCTGCCGCCGGGAAGAAGCCGTTGCCGCCAGAAACTCCGCCAAAGTTGCTGCCGCGGAGGTCGTCAGAATCAAGGGGCTCCTCGCCGCGTCTCCTCCTTCCACTCTGCCGCCTCCGCCGTCGCCCCTCCCGCCGACTCCGAGAGGCTGAGGAGCACGGCCAGCCCTCACCTGGTCCGTCGAGAGGAGGGGGGGAGCTTTGGCTCCTCCGCCTCAGTCGGTCCTGCTCCATCTCCCGAACCTGTGGGCCACTCGCAGGCAAAGGCCCCCCAGAGCGTGATGGGCCCGATCCAGCGCCAGTGGCCCCCGTGGCTCGCCTCGACTTGGGCGGGCTCCTGGCGCGTCTGTGTGGAGTTGGGCCCTGCCCAGCAACTTCCGGACTCACCTGATCCACGTCCAAGACTCCCAATGGCCGAGCCAGGGTGCGTGACTCGGACCCGACCCTGGGTTGGCCCAACGCGTCCCCCTGGGTGCCGAGTTGATCCTTCTTGTCCACCCGTGTGCCCTCAGCTCCACCGTCGACAACCTGGGTGACCCTTCCCGGCGACCTCCGGCAGGCGATCTTCGCGGGTATCACCCATCCCTCCGAGTCCGTAGGAGACGCTGACGAGGATGGCCCCTCGCGCGTAGGAGCCGCCGACGGGGGTGGCAGTGGTGGCACTGGCTTCGCTCGGCCTTGGACTGAGGTTGCCTCACCACCCACTCCTCTCGGCTTCTTCATTTGTTTCCCGGCTCTGGAGTCCTTGGGATGCCTGAAACGGGTGGTAGCCAACCAGGGGCCGAACACCTCCTCGGCGTCCCCCTTCCCACTCTGCCTGCATGCCGATGGTGGGGGGTCCGCCGCCTCCGGCATCTGCTCCACCCTAGGGTCCCCTGCAGCTGGTACTGAGGAGGAGTAGCCATAGTCAAGAGCACCATGGCCGATACGGCCGCACCGGGAACAATGGGGGGGCAAGTTCTCATAAGAGAAGACTTGCCAAAAATCATCCTCAAATCCCGCCGCGACACCCTTCACGATCGTGCCCGGGACGAGAGGGAATCTAGCGTCAAGCTCGATCCACACTCTGGCGAATCCAAGCCATCTGCCCTGGGCTGTGAAGCTGTCGAGTTCCAAGGGCCTCCCCACAGTCGCCGCAATCCGAAAGAGCACTTCCTTCTTCCAGTATTCCATTGGGAGGCCAGGCATCCGCATCCACAACACAACCCGTCCAAGGGAACCTAGACTGGGGACAAAGTTTGGCCGCCACCGCTCCATTGCGAGCGGTTGGCCGGCCACCAGCCACGGCCCCGTTGCAAGGGCCGCATCCCGATCTCTCTCAGAGGAGAACCGAGTGACGATTACATCCTCCGCTAGTGGAAAGCAATCTACATTGTAGCTCAGACGTCCACTGGCTCTCAACTCCTTGGCAACCCAATCAATCGGAACCCGCCGGCCAAGACTGCGCATCAGAACAACCTTCTCCAACCAGACTGACCGTGATTCCTCCAACTGCTCCGCCGGCACCTCCACGACCGTCGAGAACAGCTCCTTTAGTCTCGCCACCTCGCCCTTTGAGATGCGGTGGGAAATCCATGTATGCTTCTTCGGAGGGCCCTTTGCCATGGCCGCCCAAGAAGAACTCCCCTTATTCGACCTTGGGAGTCGCGGGCTAGGGACCGCCTTCTCTTGAGCCATCGGAGCCTTCAGCTTCTCCTGAGCCATCGAAGCCTTCAGCTTCTCTTGAGCCATCGGAGCCTTCAAGCTCATCTTCGATATCAATATTTTTCTCAAATTCGTGAGGGATTGTCGGCGTGTCGGGATCGATTGCCCGATCGTGCTGGGAATCCTTCCTATCGCGACGTACCGGAACTTCCAGAGGATGACGAAGACATGCAACACGAAGGTGCCGGCAGAGGTGAGGGCGGCGGTGGAGGCAAGGAAGGGGGACGAGGCGGCGCTGGCGGCGTACAGTGTGGAGCTGGCGACGGAGATGTGCCGGAAAATCTTGGAGAAAGGGATAAGGGAGTTGCACTTCTATACGATGAACCGGAGGAGCCGACGCTGGCGGTGCTGAGCAAGGTTAGTCTCTTTGCTGCGGAGAATTTGAGAAGAAAAGACAAAGTACGACCCCTGCTACCCGTGTCACGCTCCTGGCGTGATGAAACTTCCAGTAATCGTCTCCTGGATTGTAGAAACCTGAAACCTATTTGGAAACATTCTCGACAAAAGATCAATATCCGGACATTCAACCCGAATCCAAAACCTCTTGGAGCAACCAATAGAAATTTTTATGCTACATCGATTTGGAGAGCTCATTTCGATGCATTAGTTATTATTATCTGCAGGAGTATGACTGGGAAAAGAACAATAGAGTGTTCACCGAGAAATACCAGAATTCCGGCTTCTTAAAAAAGTGTTATTTCTTGCAGGAGATCGGGTGAAAGGATCTGCTACCTTGGTTGCTCAACATTTGTGAGGTGACCTTTTTCTTTTGGTTGCAACTTACTGTCGTTTTAACGAATTCGTCCCCAACCTTTCCTAGCGACAGAAAAGGATGGAAGGCACGTGAATGGATGCATGTGGGGGAGGGGGGGAGCATCAACAAGAAGCTCGCATGCTGCATGTGGTGAACACAGATTGAGGATGGCTGCTATCAGAATCAGATTCAACTGAAACCTCACTTCATCTAATGAAGAGAATTGGTTTGCAATTCATTTACCAATTAAAAAATTAGCAAGTAGCGGGGCTCAAACTGCATTATAGAATATCTTTTTCCCTTTTTTTTTTTTGAAGACTTTACTAACCATTGACAAGCCCAACAAGCTCATTTTTTCAGAATATGAGCTTCTGAATAAGAATAAGCTTAAGGCTGGAACCGGTAAAAATATACGGTGAAGAGTAGGCGCTCTCTTTCCCAGCTTCCACCAGACAAATTGGCTGCCCCGCAATTACGGTGATGCACGGAGTCAAAAGCATTTAAATGACTGGCCACCAATACCTGTTAATTGCGATCTTTACGAGCAACAGTTTTCCTGGCTAGCAGGCATTTAATTTCCTTTCGCTCTGGTCCTCACGAGTAAAGAAGGCTAGAGGCATGAACCCTTTGCCAAGTATGCCAGTAGGCCTATGGAACTGGAAATGTAATCTGTGAAGGTACCCAAGCTGCAATCTCTGTTCTCAGATCTCCACAACACCAAGCATCGAAGAGATGTTGCATCTATCATACTGTTACCAGCAGTTTACGCTCCCCATCCACAAAACCACAGTGTGATCCCAACATATGTTCAGCTGTGAAGATATGTACAACCACCAAATTGATATATAGAGATCTTATACCTTACTGATGGATCATGCAATACCCAAGAACTACCTGAGAAGCGGCAGGAATTAGTGTTAACAGTTGCCTTGAAAAGCTTGTCTTGGGCTACAGATGATGCTCCTTGCAAAATTGTGACGACCCTCCTTTGCAACCTTGGTAGGTCCATCCCACCACTAGGCTACAGATGAATAAACAGATGCCTCACTGGAAAAACTGCAATGGTAATTATCAAGGCACAGGAGTTTCATTCCTAGAGTATCTACCAGATGATGGAATTCTCTGCAGCAACCGCGAAAAATCTGCCTTCAAACGCTTGTTTGGAGTCGCAGACAGTGACCTGAAAGAAGAGATGGCAAATGGACAATGTAGCAGCAGTTTCCAGCCACCAATCAAAAAAAAAAGGGAAAAAAGAAAAATGTAATTATAACTAAAAGACAGCTCAACTTCACAAGCAGAAGCCAATGCATTGAATTAAAAAAAAAAAAAAAAAAAAAAAAAAGACCAAAGAAACCGAAAACTGTCCCAAAACTTATAATCAACTTGTCAGTGGAATAAAACAACCCAGACCATGACTCAACTAAATGATGCAAGTGCATTTCTTCAAAAGTTTGTATAACCATCAATCACGTGGAAGTACTAACTTACCATTTCAGAAATTTGCCATCAATGTGAGAATGAAAAGAAATCAACGAAATTAGATGGAGAGTGTCATATATGACCATCGTCAAAGCTTTTTCCACCACAATGGGGTTGGCTATGGAGCACAGCTCCAAGAAAGGGCACCATACAGATTTTTATGTTTGGCAACATTCATCCTCTAAGAATCGGTGCCAGCACGGTCAAGGCAACTCTAGGCAAAAGAGAGACTTGACATGAAGAAGATGGAAAGGTTTGCCACAGGCAACATTCATCTTTAATTCATAATCAATTTATACAATTCGGTAGTCAGAGAAAATTACAATACATGAAGAATATAATATTTTACTTGAAGAATTGGAAAAATGAGACAGATATGACTTGAGATGGTGTATAGACTAAATCACAAACCAATATAAAAATATTGCAGGTATTTCTGTTGTCACCATTCTTTTTGGGTTATTCCCAAGCAATAACTATGAATTTTCATCAAATATTCCATTTAACAAATTACTGCTGAATTTTTTTCAAAGTAATTCATTAATTATTTGGCATTTTGTTGGAAAATTTCTTGTCATTGTTCCCGCTATCTTTACTGCTGTTTGCTCGCCCATGATTAATAATTTTCAAATGTGTTTGATATAGATAACTTAAAAAATTAATTTCTTTAACATCATTTTACATTCTACCTTTTTAATTTTTTGAAAATTTTCTAAATGTATTCTCCATGATCTCCTGAATTTCATAACTATCTCCTTGCCTGATTTTCCGATTACCAATATTGTAATTTCTGAAACAAAAAATGTTCTGACAGGTACTGGTGAAGTGCATAACAACATACTTTCAGCACAAAGTAGATACTGACCTTGGAGATCCTGAGTGTTTCTGAGTAAACTGACCGAGCATAGACTTCAAAGCTCCAAGGGCCTCTTCAGCAGCCTGTGAAAAATACAAAAAAATTTCAGATAAAATGACCATGTTTGCATGCATTATTTAATAGATCCAATTTGCAGCATATAAAAACTTCAAATCAATAGTGTATGCTAATTTGATCTAGTCATATCGATGAAAAGAAAATGAACAAGACTACAGAATATTCCCTAAATCAATTTTGCCTTAGCGTATCACTCTACCAGCTCAGTGCAAACTAATAGTTGCGAAGGTTACATGTTGAGTTTCCAGTAAAATGATAGATTCAGTAGATCTTAATAATTCCAGAGGATGTAAAGAAATCCACTGATGCAGGTTTCTCGTATATAACTGAGTAGAGAGATTCATATTATAGACAAGTGGAAATTAAATCACCTCCTGCATACTGGATAGTAAGCATGATCACAATCTAGGCCAGCTACATACTTCGTTATCATTTGTATCAAGGGATATATGCTTGAATCATTTTCATAATCATCTTCATTAGTTATTTCCATGATATTTTTTCAGGAATACTCCCTACCAAGTAATGCATATTTTCAGATGAAAATTCCTGAATTACAAAGCCAGCCATGGAAAAGGAAAGCAAAAACTGAAAAAAGAGAATACCTGCAGCTTAGCTTCTTCCCAGGTTGTTCCAACTCCTTTTCCTAATATCTGCCCCGCTACTTCAACCTAAATTAGTTCATAGCCAGCCAAAAGAAATGATGATCAAAATCAGTAGCAGAAGAATAAATTTACATATGCATTGTTTATGAGTTTGCACAGTTTTGAGCTCTTACCCTCGATAAAAAGTTTTTAACTATATTTCCAAAATTAGTGAGACATTGGTACAATAATACCTAATAGACAAGAGTTTGACAGCTAAATGAATAGTCATTAGTGACTGCAACTGTGTTCTATAGCCAGCATCATGTCCTCTATCATGGATCCAAACATGCATCAAACACAAATGGAAGGAAAATAAAAAATAAAAAAAAGGTAGGGGTGCCACAATAGAACAGATCAGACCAGGCCAGACCACTCAGGTTGCATCCGGTTGTTATATGATTCCCCATGCTAGTTAAATCTTGAAAATTTTCCAAAATCCCTTGAAAAATCCTCTTTCTGGGAATTGGGAATGTTGGGTTTACTTTTTGATTTTTAATATCTAATAACCAGCATCATAATAAAGTTTTGAATTATAATGAAAGATCTAACTTTTTATGTCCGTAATCTATATTTGCAAAAACATGACTTAGTCATATGGGCATATAAATCCAGGAACTTAATGTTACACTTGTAACAAACTAATAAATGAATGAATGAATCAACTAACGAACAATGGATAAATGAACGAATAAATGTCTTAATCATAACACGCATAAATCCATAAACTTCATGTATGATGAATGCGTATATACATATGAACATACGTACAATATGTATCAAGTAATATTTTTTGACAATCAGAAACCAGAAAGCACAAAGACGGCATAGAAAGTAAAGCAACAGCATTGGATAAGAGGAAGAATTACTATCTACAGGGGCCTCAAATTGCATCATATGTCTTTCAACTTTATTACAAATCAAGGAAATGAATAAACCACTATCCCCGTTATATAAATGGGAAAGTTTTTGTGGATAGGCTCCTCTTTTGTAGCTCGACTCCCCCTTTGAAGCTGGACAATTAGTGTACCAATGCAACTGACGAGAGAAGGGAAAAAAAAGGAGTGCACAGTTTAAAAAGGAAATTCTAATCCCCAGCTCCTCAAATATTAGTTTCTCACTGCTTACATTCTTCATCAAAGCCAACAAAATTGTAAGATCACAGCCGTTATGCTTCTTAACAAATTGAACCTGCCAAGTCCTAGTTTGTAGGTAAATTCAATGTAATTACTAATTAGTACTATGCATATGCTCTGTCATCCAGTTTCCTTTTCTCTTCAGCTAGGTCATGCTGACATCAGTCATGAAGATAATGTCTATATGTAATGAGTATCAGACTCTAAGATGTTCTGATGTGTACTTTACTTGATATAACATTCAAATATATGATATGGGCCCATCACAATAACAATAGTGATTTCGCTAACTCAAAGTAAGTAAATCGTGTCAAGCAGGAAACAAGAACCTTACCTCCCCCCAAAAAAAGCACTTATATACATATAAGAACCAACCTATTAATCAGTCAACTACACCACAATTAGATTAGATGAATGCAAAGCATGAGGATGGATATGCAACTTTAAGTCATATAATGCTTCCAGCTATAGATGTGCATTTACATTGCTGCATTAATCAGAACATCCAAGCTTAATATAGATGAAAACAAGAATTGGACAGTTGGTTTTTAAGCAGATTTTGGCCCATCCTTTCAGTTTAAATGATTTCATCCAAAGCAGGCAAAATTCAACGGTTGCTTGCCACCCACCAGCTTCATGCAAATATATAGATACCATAACCATATAGCTTTGTCCTGACTATTTAGGTCAGTTTTATGAATCCTAGTTCACCAAGTATCCTACTCAGGACAACTTCTGACATGTGTCTGTGTGTATATACAAACACAGACACATACAGACAGAGAGAGAGGAAAGAAATAATTTTTTTAAAAAAAGTAATTCAACAAATAATAAGACAACTTTTACTGAAAGCTGTCAGCATGAATGACTTTGTGAGAACAACCTACATTCTGCATCATATTTTATCAAGTAACAGAGATATATCTGCTAAACTGCAAATATATCGAGTATAAAATTATAATGAAAAACCGTGTAATAATTTGGAATTAGATATAAAACATTTTTGTAATGTACAAAATTCTGTCCACAACTAAAAGCTTTTACATATACGATCCTGCAACATAACATAGAATTTCACTTAATACCTAAGGTTCTTTTCTCTCATATTATTGAACTACTGCTTTTGTCAACTTTGACTATAAGCTAAATTATATAAAAGAAAAACTATTTGATCATTTATCTTGCTCTAATGCTGAAAGGAAGCACCTTCGAAGTTAAATTGTACATCAGTTAATATGATGTGAGGCATCTTTTATAATGAATTGGACTTGGCAACACTTGAGTGCATGGTCTGCCGTACCGGTCCATACCGGCCGGTACATACCAGTCCGGCTTGGGACCGGTACCGAATCAGCATGGAATCTGGTACCGGTGGTTTATTGTTGGAGAACCGGTACGGTACCGAATCGGTACGGGACCGATTCGTATCGGTCCGGGCCGCCACCGGTACGCCGACGGGTACCGATACAGCGGACCTTGCTTGAGTGGATCTCTAATCAGATCCGATCAGGTCGATACTAGATGATGTGGGTCCCACATCGACGATTCGAGCTGTTGGATGTAATCTACTATCTATAAACCGCTTATATACCATAAATTATATAATTTGGAGACCTCTAGGATATGCATCAAGCGATTAAAAAATATATGTAGTTTCATGTTATTTAGACTGTCTAATTTTTTGACCACTTGATGCATAGATTAGGGGTCTCCAAACATGATTTTGGTGTTTAAGCAGTTTAGAGGTAGTAGGTTACATCCAACGGCTTAAATTGTCAATGTGGGACCCCGATTATCCAATCTAAATCTGACCAGATCTGAGTATATATCAATTAGAGTGTAGCCAAGTCTAGCTCCTTTTATAATAATATATATGACTTCAATTTAAATACGTAAAATGTACCTCTATGCTTGGAATCAAGTAGAACACACAACAAACTATAAGAATAATAAGCATTAAAGGAATAGAATTTCACATGAAAATTTTTCATCTTCCGTACAAGAGGTTGTTACAACTCGGCTAAGGAATCCTAATCCCAAATGATTAAGTCATGGAAAGGCCATGCAAGCCACGTAATGTGACTTGTGCAGCAAGGCACTCAAGTTGTGGGTCTAGTTGTGGAAGTCCAAATCTTTAAGAGTAGTCCGAGTCTCTGTAGTTTGTTGCACAAATAATGTATTTAACTGGGTAAATAGGGTTAGTGGGTTAGTGGCCTAATGTGGTGGAGTTAGTCGAGTTCAAACTTTTATAATGTAAAGAACGTAATGGAATAAGGGAGGTGAATAACGTTATCCTCTTCTGAAACCCGCTTCTTTTGTGGTGTTCCTTTGACCCGAACTGGAACTCTCTTTTCCCATTATTTTCAATCCTTGCACTATTTACGTATTTAAGTTCATAACAGAGCAAGGTTATGGCTCAGCTTACCAACATGGACCAGATTGAAAGGTTAGAAGCAAGTGCACAAGATGACAGAAAATCTTCATCAATACAATGGTGCAGTCTGCTTCAACTCTCAACATATCGTCAAACAGATCTAGATCATTGACGATACTCACTGCGAGTTGACGGCAGCCATAGCTGGTCTTAAAACTCAAAGAGACAACCACAACCTACATGTCCCTTCAAGGTGAAAGTAGTGCTGCATCTAGAAGCCATTTTCAGCCACACTACATCAAGATGGATTTCCCTCAATACTCAGGAACAGAACCAATAGAATGGCTCAACCAGGTTAAACGGTTTTTCAAGTATGAAGGGATGCCCGTGGATCAAAAAAGTGGGTCTTGCTTCCTTTCATATAGGAGAGACAAGCTATTGGTATCAGTGGTTCCAAGAAATTTCTGGTAAGGTCACAAAGGCAACTTTTATGGATGAATTGTGCTCGAGGTCAGGGTCAAGACAGTATGAGGACTTTGACGAAGCCTTGGGGGGACTACACGTGACTAGTAAGAAAAAATTGAGCTGCTTTCCACAAGAGTGGGTGGTGGCCTGAAGGATGGTATTGTTGCAAAGTTACATATGTACAAACCTAGATCCTTAAGATATGCTATTGAACTTGCTTGCATGCGTAAAGAGCATCTCAATTGCCAAAAGAAGGTAGTGACCACCTTCAGACCTCAAGCCGCATTGGGAGGTGGTTACCCACCACAAATGTTGCAGCTCCAACTGCTAAAAGAATCAACTAGGGGGTAAATCAATGTTGCCGTGAGAAACGACTGTATTTTTACTATGACAATAAATTCTCTCCAAGAGAGAAATGTCATGGATCGTGGCTCCTAATGACTCATCTAAGCCATGTCAAATTCCAAAAATCAGCTTGCACACATTGTCTAGTTGGCATTCTCCACATAATGAAGGTTATTATTTTCCTTGCCAAACACCCTATTATAATGCTAATTGACAATGGATCTACACATAATTTCATCAATAATAAAGTAACTGAGCAATTCCATGTTCTTATCACCTCTATGACTACCTTGTCGCTCATGGTGGCAGATTGAAATCATCTCACATGCAAAGAAAAGTACCACCTTATGTGGCTCATGACACCTATCCAAACCTTTTCCTTTGCTACCACCCTATCCTTTGTTGTTAACTGGTATTGATATTGCTCTTGAGAGTTCAATATTTAGAACAACTTGGACCCGTACTTTGTGATTGGAACAAACTGACCATGGAGTTTATAATGAACAACCCCAGCACAAATTGGTATGCTAGGCTATGCCCACAACCCAGCCTATATCTCTCCAAGCTATAGAGAAGGAAGATCTAGAGAACAATGCCACCTCTTCAAGATGCTACATGGGAGGTGGACCAGCTTGTATCTAATTTTCCACATGTGAACCTTCAAGACAAGGTTCATTTTGAAGAAGGAAACTTAATACATAAATAATGCAAGCAAGGAATGTTGAACCATACGGAACCAGTCAGTTTGGGGTCTACCAAACCAGACCAGTCAGTTACCGATATGGTTCGCACTATAAATTCGAGATAGGCACTGATTTAAGGTTTAGGGCTTTGTTACTTCCTGTCCTCTTCTATTTGCTCACACTCTCACTACCCTCTCCTACATACACCGGCCGACAACCATCCCTCTCTCCCCTCCCTCCCTCTCCCTCTCTCTAACCCCCTTTTTGAGGGAACTCGATTGTCCCAAGAGACGAAGCATCATGATTGGTGATATGACGCCGATGAGACCACCACAGCTTTGAGAGAGAAGACCCATGCGCTACCGCTTGAGCTTCGGTAATCCATTGTCACCTTCCATTACAACTTATGAGAGATTATAGTTGTTTGATGCCTCTCCCTCTCTCCCCCTCTCCTTCCTCTTCCCCCTCTCTCTCCCTCTCGCTAAACTCATCCCTCTTCACTGTGCAGTCTCCTCGACACGTCTTCATTCCAAACTAGTCCCCGCCTCTCTTTTTTTTATTTCAAATTTTGAATTAAAGTCGGCATACCATATGCCGACTTCAGTTCAAAATTTGAAATAAAAAAAATAAGAGTCCGAAACGGACCAAAACGGCACGGTACCTTACCGCCAAGCAACTGGCCCAGGTTCCGATACCGGTACAGCCAACCTTGAGTGCAAGTATTAAGAATAATGAGGAAAGATTTCTAGTTTGGGTCAGAACAACACCACAAAAGAGAGTTTCAAAAGAGGATAAACCTATTCATCTCCTTTATTTCATTACATTCTTTGCATTATAAAAGTTAGAACTCAACTAACTCCACCACATTAGGCCACTGACCCGCTAACCTTACCCACTAACCATACATTATCTAAAGATTCTAAACCATGGTCTACCAAACCAAGCAGAAACCACCTGGTTCACCCCGTACAGAACCGAACCGGCGCAGATTCAGTGCTTTTTTCGAAAAATATCTTGAACCGTTTTGAACTGGATGGTTCAGAGCGGAATTGGTATGAACCACTCGATTCACACTGGTTCAAACTGGTTCAGCCCCCCCCCTCCTCCTCCTCCTCTTCAATATCTCAAAAGGCTTAAAAATGATCTGTTGAACACCAAACCAGTAGCCGACCGACACGGGTCCCGATACTGGTTCGGCTAACCTTGATTTAAACTACATGATTTCAAGGTCTTAGATCTTATGTGATGGGGCTGTCCCAAATTCTCTATGGAACTGCCCTGCCGTCCCATCTCATCCTGGCGACCATCCTGGTCGAGCATCCAGCAAATACCCTCCACATCTTTTCCCTACTTCTTTCCTTCATTGTTTGTTTCTTGTTCATCTTTCGTTCATTTCTTCCTTCTTTCCTTCCTTTTTGATTATTCTTCTTTCCTTCCTTTCTTTACTTTTCATCACTATCATAGCTTGGCAGTAGCAACCTAACAATGAACTTGATATAGGAAATAGAAGATGCAAACTATCAAGTAAATATGTAAAAGTTAGCTCAATGACAGCTATGCATGTCATAATTCATTCTTCTCTTAATTATGTTTTTAAAGAATTATAATGGCCTGCAACTAAAATTGCTAATTACTTTGTTCACAGGACATGCAGGATCATGAGGACATAAATCTGTAAGAAAAATTATCAGAAAAATGAGGTTCATCATTACCTGGGCATACACTTCCCCTTTACTGACTGAACCAGCTGAAGGTGAAGACTGAGCTTGAAAAACTAGATTAAATCCCTTAATGGTACACTGCATAGTCAAATCAGCATATGTCAATATGTTTTTGTATACATAAAATATATATCCAAGGACCCTATAAGAAGAAAAGTGTGGGATCTCACTAGATCTTTGAGGGCAGCAACAGCAGCTGCTGTTTTATTTGGACCCTCAAGTCTCTGGTCCATGAGACGGGACTCCTCTGAAGTGCTAGCTACTGGCAAAACGTCATCCCTGGCACATGCTGGATACCCAAACGAGTTTAAATCGCTTGTAAAACCATTTTCTTTGATATGAAAAGGCTTAAGCATATCTCCATGCAGAGTACTGGGGTCAGATCTAGCATTTGACAAATATTTATCTGCAATCAAAACCAGCATTGATCAGAATTTCTTAGAAAAAATTTTAAACAGGATGTATATTTCTTACAAAGAACCAATTATATATTAATGGATGATGATAGATTCAAGGAGTTCCTAGGTGCACATCAATCAATTCAATAATTCACTTATGAAATCCAATAGAATCCCTAAAAAGGCTGCAACATATGCAAAAGAAAGAAACATTACTAGCATAATAATATAAATCACATGAAGTTACTGTCTTCTCAACTTGTCAGGAATGATGTGCAAACAATACAAAATAGCAAACTTCGCATATCCATAAGCATCACCACAAAGTGTCCTCAAAGAAAAGAAAAGAAAAGTAATGGAGAACGGAGTTCTAAAAACCTAAAGATTATAGCAGCATTCCTCAATGCTTAAATGACCATAATCTGATAATGCATCTTGTTTCCACCCAAAATAAATAAATAAATAAAACAAAACAACACCTATCATGTGGATGAATCTAAACTATTCTGCTAGTTCCATCATATATGCAAATTTATATAAATCAGCAAGCAGAAGCACAGAACATAATGAAAAAGCCTTCAGCTTTTGAAGGTTAAATCAACCAATAAAAAGTCTAAATCCTAAAGTTTGACATCATAGACATCTGATTATTACTCAAACATATGAATTGACAGGAAATGCTGCTATGCTTGTAATATAAAACATGAATATATAATACTAGGAGCATGAAGATGTGACTGTGATAGTGATAATTACTTCCCAGTGACAAAGAATGGTAAAACCAAACATGTTCTTACTAGCTAAAGTTCGAAGGGAGATTTCGGCAGCTTGCTGCTGGGCTTCCTTCCTCGTTTTACCAATTCCTTCACCTAATTTTCCTCCAACAAACCAAACCTGGAAACAGCAATGATAAGCATGCACATGAGACTTCCCAAAACACAAATAGTCATTATTTTGTAACAGGAGTAATGTGTATAAATATTATAATAAAAATCCTAATCTGTCTTTTTCTTGGCTTTTCATGAGAAAGGTGAAGACACAATAAGTGAAGTCTCCCAAGTCCCACTAGGTGAGACCTTGTAATACCCTCTAAAATTGCATTGAGAAAAAAATGGCATGCAATAAACAAGTTTGCAAGATTTAGTTTCATAAAGAATTCAACATAAAATTATGGGATTAGAGTTGATTTGGCTCTTTGGGCTATTGGTGCTTTAAAGATGAAAGCAGCTCTCTATATGAAAAGTCATCATTTCAACCATTCACTAGATCTTTTTTCCAAGTCTAGCAGAATTTTTGAGGGTTTCTCTTACCAGCATGAACTAAAACCTGCGATTAATAAGAAATATCTTGATATCCATAAACTAGCCTAATGGATTTCATAGAAGGCCCCTCTCTTGCAAGAGACAGGTTTAAAATTTAGGTCTCTTTGAAATATTCAAATTAAAATATCGGGTCAAAAAATTATTCACTTAATGGAATAACTAAACCTGTACCTTGAAGCATGAACTTAAAACAGTTATAGAAAGTAAATGACCAGCCATTGGTTGAGTGCACTATTTATCTTCCTTAACAACATAAGAGGCAACAATTAATAGAAAAGTGATGTCAAACCATCATAATTGAAGGTTCATATTTAAATCCAAATCAGAATGCCATAAATGAAGCAGCAATCAAGTTATAGAATAGTGAAAATTACAAAAGGACAGCAACTGCTATGTATGCATATAGAATACCATTATTTTGGTGATATGCCTCTAGAAGTTCTGTTGAAATTCTATATTTTCATTACCTCCATAGAAAACTGCAAGTTTGTAGTGTCACATAAAGCTGTGCGAAATTCCACCTACAAGTGAACAATTAGAACAGGCATTACAAATAAACTTATATTAAATA
Source organism: Phoenix dactylifera (assembly GCF_009389715.1). Lineage (NCBI taxonomy): Eukaryota > Viridiplantae > Streptophyta > Magnoliopsida > Arecales > Arecaceae > Phoenix > Phoenix dactylifera. Next base: position 16,510,803 of record NC_052396.1, on the reverse strand, counting down.
CATCTTAACCTTACATACTTTACAAGAACTTTTCGATTTCAAATTACCTTTGCTCCACACTTCATTGCAATATTTTGTAGGACTCCAGCAGGAGTTTCTGCATATCGTGCAGTGGCCCGTCCAGATTCAAATTGGGTGTCCTTGTGGCTGGAAGAAATTAGACCAGCTGGCATCTCCTCGCCTTCAGCGTTCAAAGTTGGGTTACGAAGCAGCAGAACTAATTAGTTTCAATTAAAATTTAGTAATGTCCTTCATATTAACACAGCTACAACAGAAAATCAGACAAAGATTGTTATGGTAAATAAATTATCTTCCACAATGAGATGTAGCCTTTAAAGACAAGTGGACAACAAGCTTGTGCACTTAATTGAATTAAAAGGGGAATGCTCCCTGTGCTAGCAGCAGGCATGTCCTTTAGAGCATTCAATCACATCCTTTTCATCCATAAAACATTATACAAATGACTCATCTCAGTTTACAGTTTTGTTCCAGTCAACATATCAGTCTGCTAGAAGCACCCAGAATTCAACAGTTGTAAGTAACACATCTTTGCCAAGGAGCAAAAATGTCACTACAGCTAGCAAAAAGTTTATTGCTCTTGTACAGACTAGAATTTTAGTTTATTTCCCTATAATCCAAAATCAATTGCATAATACTTTGAGGAATCAAAGAATGGGAAGTTTGAATATAAAATAATAAAAATCTGTCCATTACTACAAGAGGCTAACCAAATTCGCAGAACTCTTCGATATAAGACAAAACTGTATCCTCTAATGGTTCCAATACTTTTGTAGTTTGTACGAAACTTATAACCATATTATCCAATGCCTGTTGCTCTTTACCTTATTTATAAAGTGCTTCTTTTAATCTATAGCTTCCACTGTATTAAACTCCCTCTCCAAAGAAATCAACTATTTGACTAGATATAAGTGTATAAACGTACGAATTTAAATGTTAGTGAATAATCACCTTCTCATGCCTGCATTTTTTTTTTTTTTGTGAACTAATCTACCCACCTTAAGCTTTTCAAGTAATTCACGTCTTCAGTTTTCAAAACCGCACAAGATTAGCCAATATAATTATGACATCAGGCATTCCCTCAGTTCCCAACAAATAAATTATATTATCCAGTTTCATCAAGGACTTGTTCTATTGAATTTCTTCAATCCATTAGTCATAGGACTCTCAACATTGGAATCCTCCTTAAAGCCTTTAATTCTCATTAGTTTTCGACTTAGTCATCAAGCTCTCTTATCAATTTCTTTATGAAGCAGAACTAGTTACAAAACTTATGATTTAAATGTTTTACCTCCACCCCTTATGAGCTATGGTCAAAGACAATAAGGGTAAGAACCATGGTCTGTCGACTGCCCGATATGAGGTGTACCATACCAAGCAGAAACCAGTACGAAACTTAACTTTAAGTCGACACAAGCCCTGTACTGCTCCATACCGAAGTGTACCAGCCTATATCGAGGTACGTACCAGCCCGTATCGAGGCGTACCAGCTTGTATTGAGCCGTACCGAGATAAAAATCTCCCTATTTCGGTACAGAAGTGTGCCATACCGTACTGTACCGAACCCAACTAATCAGGTACCGATACGGTATCCGGTACCGAGATTGCGGCCCTTGGTAAGAATTAAAGCCAATCTTAAAAGTGAGAATTGCACCAAATGAAGAAATTAATGATGTCGCTTGGAAAGTTTTGAAATCCTGTACAATGCCTTTGTATTGTTCATATACAAGTAAGATTGATACATAGTAATGCCCCTCATATCTACTCACGGTTCACCTACCTACTCACGGTTCGCCAAACCGAGAATGATACCCCCATGTCAATATGGCATGCAATACAATGTTGAGACAGTACACAACACTTGAGATTTTAAGCCTTTCTTCAAACTAATAATTGAACCTATTCGATTAACATAATGTAGCACAATATTGTTATTTGACACCACAAAAGATCTGCTCTTCAAGAGACCAATTAGTTTGATATAATCCACAAATGTAGCAGAGCTTTTGAATACTCAATATAACCCCAATTTAACTATTGGGGTAGTATACATAATTACATTATATTAGAAACACCAAAGAGGTGCCTCCAATCTATTAAAAATTAATCTTGCAGGCATGCCAAACCCTAAAACCCTGCTCAATATACTGATTGCCTCATTTTCAACATGCAACTCATCTTGGACAACCCAAATCACTATCCTATCACCCAAATGACCTATCATTTGGTATCTTCGAGGTAACTTTATATATGCAACCTACAGGAAACAAAAGGGTGCTCAATATACTGATAGCCTCGGTTCGGACATACAACTCATCTTGGACACCCCAAAGCACCATCCCACCACCCAAATGATCCGTTATTTGGTGTCCTAGAGGCAGAGAAACTTCATATATGCAACCTATGAGCTTTCCTAGGCTCATCTTGTCCCTTGCACTTCAATGATTATCTGAATCAAAACCAATTTCTACATCTGCAAAGTCTATTTCAGCATCATAAGATCCACTCCCTCATGCTTTATGACTAGGCTCAATTTTCCATATCTCTGACTCACGGATTGCTAACTCTCTAGATGATGTCATTTCACCTTCTAATGATTCTCTCGCCTTCCTTCACTTAAATTGTAAGTTTAACAGTCCTTGTGGGTTTTCCTGGCAATCATAGCTTCTGGAACTGAATTGGAGCCCTAAACCCAGGTCAACATAAGGAGCAGAACTAGCAGGTTCACTGTTCTGAATTTAACCTCATGGAAACTAATCTCCAAGAGTAAATGATATCTTGGATCAATGCTCCCCTAACTTCTTCATTAAATTTGCCAATTCATTTGCCACAACTGCCAATATCCATACCAGTTATCTCAATGTACCATTTACGGTGTACCAAGTAGGCAAGTAGGCACCCAAAAAACATTTTATCCATTATAAATTAGCAAATTTTCCCTCTGCTTATACCAAAAGCTCACATGAACATCTGTTCTGACTTCTGAAAAACAAATTAGAATCATTCATTCAATTCCACATATTATTCCAAATATAACATACAAGAAAAACTGCAATTTCACATATTCCAACTATATGCAGTATTGAGTAAGCATCCACATTGCACGTTCCTAATCAAAATCCACACAAAACACCCACTAGTGCATACGAGCACAACGTAGTTGTAGTGCATCCAATGATAGACACCAGTTTCCACCTCTATCATGCAAAACATTAAAACAAAGTGATTCTAGCCATGAGTAACCACTGGGCACCTAACAGTCTCCAGTAAGAAGCTATGGTTTTCACACAAAAAGAAAAAAAGAGAAATATACCTAAGAGTTTGATGGTAAGCGGGTCGCATGGTAAATTAAGAGTATCAAAAATGATATTATGTGAAAGGTAAAATGCTAGAGGAAAACTATTTCAGTTGAAAATTATGGATGGTTTAGTTTTGGATATTGCGAGGTTGTTTCCATGTTTCGAACCATGACACCCAGGTCACAGTGGAGCAACCTTACCATTGTACTAAGACTCACTCTCCAGTTTGCTACAACACCGGTAATTCAAGCTTCATGTTAGGTTAGAAGAAAGGGACTGTTTCACTAATTCAGAAAACATTAGTGCATTAGCAAACAATAAATCTGAATTTGAAAGAAATAAAAAAATAAACTATAAGTACTTTTTATGGTTAAATATATAAAGATGAGGTGCATTGGCAAATTTTGCATCGACATGTGTTATCTTGTGAAAAAAATAAAAAAAAAAAGTGAATGTTTAAAAAAAACAGTGTTTGAAACTTGAGGTCATACAATATAAGTTTATACAAATGGTATGCTGTATGTATGTGTACGTGAATGGCTATGTGCATGCAAATGAGAAAACCTGAAAGAAAATAAAGAGCTGACAACTGAACTTGGGGAAGCAACGGAAGCTAAGAATGAGCAATCAGCACTTCTAAGCTTCCAATACAGAGGATGGCAAGGAAAAAAAAAAAGAAAAAATGAATTTATTTACAAATTATACAATTAAAATTATAGAAAAAAATGCAATCTTTAATCCTTGAGAACTACAAAGGCTCTGAAAATCCAGCTCTACCTACTTATTAAAGAAAACAAAAATACCTGGGAAGGAATTATAGTTCGCTGCTGCATGGTTTGGTCTCAACCGATCATCTCCTTGATGTAACTGAATTATGCAGTCAATGGTCATTGAACCTTCTATAAAATAAACACTTAAAAACTTGATAATAGTTTCTATGTTAAAACATCATTTACCTGCATAGGCAAACCCCGATTTTCATGAAGAACTCTATCAGAAGAAATAGAATTCTCCCCACTGCGAAAATATGATTGATGGTTAGGTCGCTTTTTATTAAAACGTATAGTTTCTGGTTCTAAAGTAAATTCTTTGGGTTCCCTGCTCAGTTGTCTTGGATTCATCTCCTCCTCCAATGGAAACCAATTTCCCCGTGATTGCACTGGAGGAACTGCAACATGGAGAGGGGATCTCACAGTAAATGAAGGAGTAGGATCTCGTGTGTCTTGACCATGTTGCAATATAAGAAGTCTTCTCCTTGTGTCTGGATCTAATTCTGACTCTGGAACCTCACCCTCTTCCCTAGCAGGAGAACCTTGCAAACTAGGTTCAGGAAGGCCAGATTGACATACTAATGGCCTGCCTAATGCAATCGGCTGTGGGCAATTGTTGTTAGGCAAAGGCATCATCGCTTGAGTGGCTGTCTGCGGAAGTGCAGCAGATGAAGAAGCCATAACGTGTTGAATAGAAGAAACTGACCTCGGGTCAAAGTTATTGACCATGGGATGAATAGCCTGCACATTGCAATTTGCCTCCTGAACAAAGGTCAAAATGACGTGAAATGCTGCAGACATAATGGATATCTTTCATCGTGCATTTGATTACTAAGTTTTGTTTCTCTTAACCATATGTAACCAAAAAATCAGTGAAAAAAACAGTGAAGGTTTGGAAGCATATAGACCTTCAATCTCCTCTCAACCTCAGCATCTGTCATGCCCTCAAAACAGAGCTGATCTTTATTTCCATTTGAAGTAGCATTGTCATCCTGAACCAAAGAAAAGGGAGTAACTATATTGCAGAGAATAACTATACAACCACAGGTTTCATCAGATTTACCTCTGAAATTAAATAATTGCCCACATCTGGAGCAGATGGGAAATCTTTCCATTCATCTTCATAGAAACTGTCACTAATTCGTGGCAGTAAGCCTTCATCAAATTCTCTGTCAATAAAAGTCATGACTTGTCATATCAAGAAAATGTTGACAATTTATGTGCAGCAGACTGCAGAGTTAATTGTCGTTTCACCATGGTAGTCAAGACACATATTGGTAAAAGGTAAACACTATTAATGGGAAATTATATTTTCTTACTTGAAAAAACCACCCCTAACATTGCATGCAACATTTCTTGCAACACATAAAACTGGGACGTTGCCATTTGCCTATGAATGAGTCAAAAAAAAGGTTTCTTTTAGTAGATTCAGGCAATAAAGAATCGCAGAGTTTTAGTCTCACAGCCAGAGATTGTTATATGCAGATAATTGTACCTCTGCCTGAGGGGCATAATATGGAGCAAAAGCAGGGACAACATGAACTCGAGGTTGATCTTTTTCATCCCAAACTTTCAGACGATCATCAATCACTAGTGCCATCTTTGGATGGCAAATTCCATCTTGAAAGACACTAAGAAGTGACTTTCTTGAGCCTGCCAGCAATATATCGATACCAAATTATAAAAATCAAATGTACAATGGGCCAGAATAAAAGCTGAATATAAATATATATAAGGATACGAAGAGCTACGAAAAATGTTAAGGATCACTCAGCAGGTTTCTTATTTGGCTTCCATCATCATAAAGAAATGCCAAGGATGTAGATGGCAACATACAACAGCAAGATCTCTGCATGACACACCTGATTTGACACACACTATCCGGTCAAGAAGTTGTATAGAGCTGATCAAGCTTGAATCTGGGTCAAGAAGTCTCCACATTTCCAAAGCATAATCTCTTTCTGCCATTGTACAAACATAGACCTCAAAACGCTTGCGACCTCGGGCAATTAAGTAGCTTCTTAGCTCCTCCCATGCAGGTCTTAGCCGTACAAGGACGCTAGTATCCCGTATCTGCAAAGATTTAAGAAAACTCTCTGTTTATATTTGTGATAGTATTGGTCTAGATAAAATCCAAGCAAGGAATTTCTGTTAATACAAGTTCTGGTTCATTAAGGCAAAAATTGGATTCTCATGATTTCTCTATGTAAGTTAGCAAGTAGCATACTATTTGAATCAGAAAACCTAAAAAAACCTTTCCTTGTCCAAAGAATACCTCAATGGACTTCATTTGATAAATCAAATAGATAGCAACTCATATTCATTAGATATTGCAGATTCAATAAGGAGTTCCCTCTGACTCTTTTAAACAGTTGATTGCATGACAACAATTTGTTTGAGCAAAAATGTCCAAATATAGAGTGGCATGTCAACGCAATGAAGATCAAGGAGAAAAAGTCCCCGCATTTTACAAGCATTAAGATAGGATAGGAAAAACATACCAAAGGATTAACACGTGTAAGAATGATATTCTTCTCTTGTAACCTTATAACTGGACGGGTTATCAACTGGTGACTATCAGATAAAGGTGGTACAACCTCAGACTGAACTTTATAGACCTTCCCATTTTCAACGACTTGGTCATTTTCTGCGTACTGCTTCAAGATAGATTTGTCATCTTGATAGCGCTTGATCTCAGCCAACATACCAGTAACACGTTGCGGATCTGTCTCATTACTTAATTTTCGCTGAAGAGCATCAATCCTGTCCTCAAATGAGCGTAAAGTATTAGCAACTATAAGGGTTTCATCAAGATCAAACACAATCCCAAGGCACCTCAGGTTCAACATGCCAAGGCACGAATTGTACAGTCCCGATGCAACATTAAAACCCCAAAAACATGCATGGTGCATGAGGTTTTTCCCGGAATTCATGGCCACCAAGTGCAGTTCTTCCCCTCCTAATGGGATAACTGCAGTCTGCAAGCATAAAAAAGAAACATGACACACTAAGATGAATTTGTTATTTAAAAAAGAAAAAACCACAATAGAGAACATATCAATTAACATGGCCATTCAAATAAAGATAAGTTACAGCACTAGTGTATCATACATGGATACGCATCAAGAATACCATACATACAATTAACAAAAGATGATATAGGAGAAAATTTTTCCCTTAAATGAATTATGTTAATTATTTAACAACTAAAATATCAGAAAAAATTGGTAATATCTAAGGAACTCACATAACATTAGGCATCACACAAGCTTTTAGCTGTTCTACAGTGAGATCTGGCTCGTTGCACCATTAATAAACATGCAAATAGACATAAATATACAGATATACAAACTTGATTTTTCAACAAAACTGAGAGATCTTAATCAACTATGACCAGCAATGGAACAATTAGCTTTCATTGCATTCATATGAACTAATTCTCTCTAAAAAAAAATGAAAAGTGAACAAAAATTCAGAAAGACAAGATACATTTTTATTCCTATGTAGAGAAAACTGGTACAGTCAAAAAAAAAAAAAAAAATCATATGGTCCCGAGTCACCTATATCATAAGTAAACACCAATATGATATACAACCCAATATAGATCTTTAACCAATATTAAAAATCAATGCAACTTTCTTAAAAACCCTTGAGAAATGCCTCTCTTTGCAAATCTCAAATGATTCAAAGTTTCAAACCTTTAACCATCCTCAGTTAAGGGATGCTTGAAATCAAAAACTGCATATTCTTTGACATCGGTACTAAGAACGCAAGAGAAGTACCAATGATCCAAATAGCCTGATTCAGAATTTGTTTTTGAGAAATGCTTAGAAAATTTGATAATAGTCAGATCAGCATCCTAAAATTGCATCCAAACATAAGTCCAGTTTTGGATCCTAGATATCAGATACAAATCATTACGTGATTCAGCTAATGTCTTCTTCAACTTCACAACCATGCCAGCTGCAGAATATGTTGCACTTGCATATATCTTAGCAAGCCTGGAATCACAAACTTCCCATAAGGCTTCACTGACCTAGGTTACCAGGATACCAGAAAAAAAAAATCATATTTTTTTTCAAAGAGCCCTGGAATTTGTATTGGCAAGATGAATCAACCACAACTGTTTGGTCAATACCAACTAAATTAAATCCTTACCAAAAGCCTATGTGGTAGTCTTAAGCTGTCTTAAAAAATGGACAACATCAGAAAGATCATGCTAACATATCAGCTGCAAACTAAATGCGACAAACTTGTCCTGATCCTCATAGTTACAGAGAACTCGTACTATCAACATCAACATCCAAATCAATCAGTGCAATCACTAATCTGAATCCCATGAAGTTTACTCCAAGTGAGAACATGGGTTTTAAGAAGCGTCACAGAGTTCCATACACCCACATCCTTTTTCCAAAGTGCAATGGGTTCCCTCTCAATACAGAATGGCCTAAATCAAAAATTTCCATAAGGTAACAATTCCCAAAACCATTAAACTCCATTTCAACATTATCGCAGGAGGTTGGATTGCACAGCAGCACTAATACAACCCCTTATAATTCAAACTACAATATTTAAAAATTGTGATTCCTTTTATTTATTTCAGTAAACTTTTTGTTTCAGATAATGAAAATGTGAAAGTGAAACTACAAGGGTTGATTTTGGGCATAGTCGGTGCACAATCCTTAGATTCAAGATTCATCTTTTATTAGGAATTCTATTTCATACAGAAAAATTGAACTCTAGTGTTTCTAGAGTCCCACTTTACATGAGACTTGCATGACATTTATCACCGTTACTTATTGACATTTTGTTGAGTTACAAGAGTGCTATGTCATAAGAACAGTGTTTTAGTGTAGTTTTGAGTATTTAAATGAGTGTAATGTGGAGTTCCGGTTTTTGTAGATTGACTATTTATCCCTGGAAACTAATTGATATCCTTTGAGTATTTAAATGAGTGTAATGTGGAGTTCCAGCTTTTGTAGATTGACTATTTATCCCTGGAAACTAATTGAAATCCTTCTCATTAGGCTTGCATTTTTTTAAAGTTATAAACCCTTATCCTACCACTTTTCTCCTTTTATATTACTCTCTAACATTTTTATAATTCCTAAAAGAGATTTTTGTTCTACTTATTTCTTTTTTATCTAGAAACAGTATATCTTATCACTTACTCTCTTCTCAGCATCTCATCAATATAAAAGTAAAGATAATTAATTATCTGATCCACTTTGTCCAAACACATCACTTCTAGCATATACTTCTTTTCATATCTACCTTCTGTAAGATTTTGGACTTCTATTTCACTGGCTCAAAGCAATATGGTCAGCAGGGATCAGTCTTTTAGAACAATATGCTTGTCTGTAATCAGAGGAAGCAAGTTTCCCATATTCAAAGACTACAATTAAGTTTTATTAATTTTCTTAGCAAGCCTGGTAGTTTTCACATGTCTAAGCATAAGTTCTGAAAGTATAATTCATCATGAATCATTGTATTCTAAATATATACCATCATACTTCCAGATATCCATCTCAGTGGAATGACAAATTCACCTTTTCAAGTATAAGACAAGTCATACAAAGTTTGTCTTATAAATCTCCATGTCCTTCAAAAAGCACAAAATTCCATCACCAACTACATACAGATTCCTGCCCTATTTTGGCCCAATGTACCTCCTCAAATTTCCATAATCACCCGGTTCTTACCAAGCATTGTTCCAAAATTTCCTTGAGTATAACTAACTTTCAGTAACAAACTGATGGCAAGCATAGTTTGTCAAATAAAAGAAGAAAACAAACAGCCACTTGCTCCTACTTATTTTGGCAGGGCGCATAAGATCAATGTTCTCATTAGTTCAACTTAAATCTCATAGAAAGTAAGAGCACTTTAAGGGATTATTAATGCAAGGATAAATTATACAGGCAAACATCCTAGAAGACCCTCTTATAGTAAGGTTCTCTATGGCTTTTCACTGGGTTTTTCTCCAATAATTATTAAAGAAAAGAACAACAATCTAAAGGAAGATTTTTACATGATGTTCAATTTTGTTGATTTATCTATTTTCTCTAAATTAACTCTAACCCTCATTTGCAAGCATGCTTAAAAGAAAGCAAAGTTCAAGGCCAAGTTAGCAAATAAGACTTCACATTCCCTTAATCCAAAACTTGTAGTCCTTCACACCAAGCAGACATACCATTTACATTCAATTGTCAAGAAAAAGATAGTGATGAGTAAAACAAACAAAGAAAAAAAAATGGATCTACAGATATGAGCATAAAGTCAATCACTTCACGATACCAATTCTATCAACCATATCCAAGTCAGCAATTCCATGAACTTGGCACTACATTTAAATATAATATGCCCAGGGCAGAATATATACATAAGACATTTGGTCGGCTTTAGCTAATAACATTTGATACCTGTTAGAACTGTTAACAGTAATGATTGTTATAGAAAATACCATAAATCTAAGACATATTCAGCAAAAAAAACCATCTTAATTAGCTGGAAAAACGAATCTTCAACAGTACTGCTTTAGTTCAACTATCCACAAGTTAGACTGTCCATGATTTAACCGTTGCAATTTATTCCACAGTTAAATTATGTACATACAGATTCATGAGGCAGTCATCTCTAAAATTGTGTCCTGAGACTGTTAATAAGCACAGATTAGTAAAAATATGAATACCGCAGCTTCAATTTCTTACAGTACTAATTTTGCAACACCAGTGTCCTGTCAAGAAGCCACTAGAAAAGGTTTCAGTTCTGCTAAATCCATTGTAACCAAGATTAAGCAAAATCATGAAGAATGAATTTCACCAGTATATTCCCTTCCACAAAAGCATGAATTCAGTAGTCAGGTCATAAGTGTGGCATTTTAGCAAAGTGATTCCACTGATATTATTAGATTTTACTGTTCACCATCCTGCTGCTGTCATTAAAACCCTTCTGTATGTTTCTTTTTTGGGAATAGTACCTTGTTCTCTCTGAGGCAAGCGGCGTGCAAGGAGCACAGCGGCGACTCATCGGACGGTGGCGACCTTGATTCCATTTTGAAGCTGACGCCGCCGGAGGCGATGGTGTGGAGGACGGCGAGCGGCAGGCACCGCTCGCTCGACGGGGAGAAGTGGGAGATCCGGATCTCCCTGACCCACGCGCCAGGGTTCGAGTTCTGGGGGAAGATTTCCGCCTCCCCAATTAGAGAATTCCCATGGTAAACAGCCGATTTGAACATGTTTAAGATGATATTTTTTTCAGATCAAAACCAGAAACCCTTTCTTGGCAGAACAGATCTAGGTTTGATCCTCCTTTACCCGTCCTGAAGCAATTCGATCTTAGATAAAAGAATGCCTTCTTTTTTCCAACGAAAGGCAGAAAAGAGGATCTTTTTTTTCCGTGAAAAGAAAAGGGAAAACCAAGTTCCAATCTCTCTTCAGTAAATCAAAAGGAACCAAGATCTCGGTCCGGTTCCTTCTTCAAGGGTTCCATCAAATAGATCGAGGCCATGGGATTCGATGTTTTAGAAGGGAAAGATCTGTTCTTACGGAATCCAATGGAGGAAAAAATAAATTCTCTCTTCCTGTTCTTGAGAGAGAGAGAGGGGGGGTGGGGGGGTTCGATTCGTCGCTTGGTGCTCGGATTCGATTCAAGAGGCCTCGGGAAAGGGGTTCGAAGGCCTTCGCCGTTCCAAAGAAAAAACTCGGAGCCGAGAGGGCCAATTCTAAGGTTTTCGGTGCGTCTGGAGTTCCACCGGCCGCTCGCTGCTCCGGTAGCGGGCAGCGATGGGAAGTCTAGAAACCCTAGGCGTCGAACCAGAGGAGTAGAGAACGGGAATCCTAAACACCTCGGTCCAACTCGTAGAATAAAAAATAATAAATAATCGCTAGAATAACAACTGTAAAGGTACGGAGGGTGTGGATGGAAATATACAACTCTCGCGCGCGCGCTCGAGCCTCAACTCGGAGACGACGACCCCACCCGTACACGGTGTCAGCATGATTTAGATTTTGATGGCGGACTCGGTCAGCGAACAAATTAATGAGAGGGGAATTAGGATTTTCAAGCAGCGTATATGATTATGGTGGGAAGATAACAGGAATACAGGATTAGGAAGGGCGGCATTGATCGGTTGGGAAACCTTGCATGGTTAGGTTGGACATTACCTTGTGCGACGAAGGTAACGGGAAAGGGTAATTGGATTGAGGAGAAGGATGACGGAGTTCTACATCAATGGGTTTATTTACTGCCGGCAATTCAAGCAGACAGCTGGTTCACTCTTTTTTTTATATGTGTTTCATTGATTGGCTCCTATCTATGAATGCATTGTTTTGTTTGCAGCATTGCCCAACGATTTGCGCATCTTACCAAATTTGGCGGATTAGGAACGTCCGTATCTTTGACGAACGCAGCCGAGAGTTGTGGTGGAGAGCGTCCATGTGCAAACGGCAGAACTCAATCATATCATACATGTTGAAGGGACCTTGACAGCTCGGGACATCTGGAGTTTTCATTTTGCTTCGGCAGCATCCCGTACGATATTTTTCACCTGGAAGCCTCTACCTTCGGGTTTCCTCAAGATCAACTTCGATGGATCTGTCTTGGACGGAGGTACGTGGGGCGGTATGAATTTTGTTATTCGGGACTCGCTGCCAAGGTCGTGGCTGCATGAGGCAGACAACTCTTTGACATTTCAGTTTTAGGTGCGGAGCTGAGGACCGCTTGGGCGGGCCTTCGCCATGCGCGATGTGTTTTACGGGCTAGTTCCATTATCCTAAAGGGGGACTTGGGCACGGTCATCCACACCGCCCCTTTGCTCCGAAACATCGGGGCATTGGTGAGAGACGAAGGGGCCTTTCAGGCCAAGCATGTTTTTCGTGAAGCCAATGAGGCTGCGGACTGGATGACTGATTATGTAGTCGGTCACTCTAGCAATACCCTATGGGCTAGAGATGTGGAGCTGCCCATGGCACTTCGAGATATTTTGTTTTTTTATTTTATTGGGTGTATCCGTATTCGTTAGGTATGATCTATCCGCTTTAACAACAACCAAAAAAAAAAAAAAAGAAGAAGAAGAAGAAAGAAAGAAAAAGAAAAAGAAGGGATTTTGTATAAAAATAGATAACCGGCTAAATGCCAATCAACTAGTCGTTTGAGTTATTGTGGATTATGAACTTTCCTGTGGGGCTACGTTATGATGTGTTCGACAATAACCTGCAAATCATCGCTATCCTTCATAGAGGATTTAACTTCTTGCAGAACCAGATAACCCGTTAAATATAATTAAATATCATATATGTGCATGTGGCAGATGGAGGGCTATATCATTTGTAAACATGGTGCCCGATGAAACTACTCGTGCTTTGGCTTTATCTCGGAGAATTTTAAGTGTTTATATATGGCAAGACATATGATGTATCTTGCTCTTCTCTTACAAAAATTAATATAAGGACAAATTTTGTGCGGCTTTCCAGTACACTCCAGCATCAATAAATCTACTAATTTTGTGCTAAATATCTACAAAGCAGCAAATATTTGACTGGATTGTTTATGTCAATATAATCTTGCCAGTCTAGATTATGACCTTTATCATGCCATTGTTCATGAAAGTATTAGATAGAAGCTTGTGACCATGACTAAGATTAGAAGCATTAGCCCCCATATAGTCAGGAGCCTAATTCAACATGCAATTTAGCTTGGATTAATTGTGATAAAACCTAGGTTCAATTTCTTCCACCATGATTGCACGGGTTTCCAACAAGCATTCCACTTATTGGCATCCATTTCTTATAGATATTTCGGACCTCGTGAACAGGTAACATGGAAGTCGAGCATCCCACATCTTGTAAGAAGGAAACCGAGCTATTGATTTTCTAGTTGGGGTTGCTTGTTCTAATGCAAATGAAGTAATCTAGAGTATGTTGAGCTTGGTAACCCTATCAATTTACAAATCTAGGTTTATAAAGGTCTAAAGTACTTTAGGTGGGGCTTAAAGTAGGTTGGATATAATTCGACCGACATATCACATGCATGAATGGATTCAATCGTGGATTGGCTAAATCTGCTGCCAAACTCTTTTGACACCATGGTGGTAGTCAGTTAATGCGACCAAAAAGTACGAATGAAAAATGAAATGAAAGTAATATTTCAATCCTACCGGAAAAAAAGGCTAATGACTTGGCATTGGACTTTGGACACTTGCAAAACTATGTGGGGAAAGGAAGGTGCGGTTGTATTAAGAGATGTCTTAAGAGGGGCTAATGCCCCTCTCCCAAAATGTCAGGAGTTCACATAATGGGGAGCCTACATGTTGAGATTTGACCACTGTTACAGATTTTGAGATCAGTTGTAAGTAAAATTTTTATGAAGATCATGATGTCATGGGATCTCCACTCTTTCCCAACCAAAGTCCAAAATCTACTGCTTTAAGATCCCTGCTTATCAAAAAAACTACTAACATGTTCAAAAACTAATAATATCTATTTTTTTTAATAAGGTTGGAAGTGGGCCCGACTCGAGGCTAGTTAGGCCCGGCCAACTTTGAGTCCCGCTATGGGATAAGCCTGACAGAATTCGGATTAGGTTTTGGCATAAATGTGGAGCTCATAGATATTTTGGGGCTGGGCTAGAGTAGATCCTTGGCTCGGCCCATCTTTGCCCAAGCCCGAGCCCAACCTTGACAACAAAGCCCAAATTCAGCCAAAAGCAGCCTAAAATCAGACCCAAATTAGGTACGAGGTCTGACCCTTTAATAACTTAAAGCGGTATAACAAATGGGCGTGCTTACGTGATTAAGGGGTGATTCAAAGGAAATCTCCTGACGTTTTTACCCTCCAACCTCCACTAAGTGGTCGTGGTCCATAGCTTCCTAAAGCTCTGTTACTCACGAGATCCATGGCCTCGCCCCATGGCTTCTGCACCATCGCCTCGATCTTTGCGGCTTTGGCGACACTGACGCCCTGCTTGGTGTCTCCTCTTGCTTCATATTCCACCTCATCGGCAACTTCGTCGCCCTCATTGACGCTTTTGGCCAAGACCAAGTAGCGATCCCCTCTTTCTCCTTAGCTTTCTTTTAATCCTTTTCTTCTTAATTTCTATTTAGTTTTCTTGATACATAGAAGGCATTTGTGGTAGGGCACTACTAGGGGGTGATGGTAGCGTGGAGTTTGTGTATGTTATGGTTGGAGAAGGTGAGGACTTTGGTGAGTTTGAGTATGTTGTTCATGCCTCAACCACCCAAGAAGTCAAGTGCGGTACCTAAGGGCCCTTTCTAGAGAAGTTGACCGGCCTCGCATTGACCCACTTTTTGCTTGAGCTCGAACCTAGATTTTCCAAAATATTCAGGCTTAAGCCCGACCCAAAGCACAACAAAGAAAATTTCGATTAAGCCCAAGTAGGGGCATGGCCCGGCCTAACCTTGCTCATTTCCATCCCTACTCTTTAAAGATAAAAAGAGTATAATACATACAAAATCAATAACAACACACAATTTTGACAAAGAAGAAGACCAGAAAGATTAAAAAAAAAGAAAAGAAAAGAAAGGATAAAAAGCATATATGACTAAGCAAAGTTAACTTTTAGCCTTCTTCACCAACAACACCAAGGCTAATAAGAGATCCCTTCTCTCTCTACTAAGAGTTAGGCTAGAATGCATCCGAATGAATTTAACCTCAAATACTCCCCAAAGGAAATCAATGATCAACCTCTTAAAATGAAATTCATGATATTGATCATTATCTATGGTGTATAAAAACCTAAAAGCTAAAAGTTACATATTTTTGAGTGGAGAACTCAATACAAGCTAAGCATTCATGTAAAAATTCTTGTCATTAATATTGTCATCACTAATATGATTTTTTCTCCTTTTTCAATTATTCTTGAAATGTTATATAACAATATAATAAATTATAATAAATGAAAAGCTTAAAAGCAAATATTTTATTACATGTTAAATAATAAACTTAATAATAGATGAGCAGAAACTCCGATAAAATATTTAAACCGATATAGTATTATCGATTTAGATAAATATAATATTTACATATTTTAGCTAGATAATATTTTCAAATATAAACTAAATCACTTCTGTAAGTATTATTAATACTTAATATTGATAGCATTAAGATATTCCATTATCTATCACTTATAATCACTTGTCACTAAATAAAGAGATAAAAAAATACTCACTTATTATATATATATTTTTAATAAGTGATTATTAAAGGGTTATCTTACTCTTGATCAGTTATAAGATCCTTACTAGTTATCCAGAATAAAGAACCATACTTGTGATATTATTAATACAAACATCTACATGGTTTCACTTCACATCACTATATGTTAGTGAACCACACTCACATTTTTTTCTTTTCTTTCTTAGTACGTATCCCTCATATACATAGAAGCACAACATTTAGTGAGTGTAATTTCCATATATTACTACTACCTGTTGGTCATCTTGCACTAATGTAACTATATCCAAATTTTTCCATCCTATTTTCCTTTCTTCTTATTTCCTCTACCTATCTAAGTATTATTATTCTATTTGACCCATGTAAATTAGACCAGTGTTAGTATGCAACTCACATTCTGTCTGTATTGCTACAGATTGCACCTTGCATCTGCCTGTGTTTCAAAATCAGAAAGCAGAGAGATTCACAGGGATGTAATACCATTATTGTGTTCCATATTTTTGGCCAATCAAGGAGTGGGGAATGCTGCTGGAGAGGAAAGAAATTTACTTTGTGAAAGTACATGATCATTGGATCATAAATTTTCAGTAGATCACTATTTTTAGGCATGACAGCTTCATTCTGAATATTCTTTTATCAAAGTCATGTTTAAATGTGCAACATCTGCTGTCTGTATTATAGACAGAGGTTTAGTTGCACCTTTTTCACCATTCTTATCTCCAGGGCAAAATCCATGTCTTGAATGAAATTAGATATATTATTTAGTGGCACCATAGGTTAGAAATGTATGCAATTAATTTAGAAGTGGCAAAAAGATGGCTACTCGTATAGTGCCATTGCCCTATTTTACCATTTTTTTATTGGTACTAATGGGTGAAATATTACTTTGCAAGTCTGCAGCTTCCTCTTTGCACTGTATGTGCACCATGCTTGATTTCCCTGTAAGGTGCTTAAGAAGTGGTAAAAATGTCTGCAACATATATAATGTACAAGGTTTCTAGTTGTCCAAAGTTCAAAGAGTAGGATTCAACGACTACAGTTCTATATATTTGGATGTATATGGATTATGCATGTTTTTGGGTTTGCATTAGTTAAGAAAAAATGTCATTGCATTTCTTTTCTAGATATTATGGTAGGCTTTAAAAATGTTTAGTTCATCAGTTGCATATATAATGTATACATGTCGGACATGGATTATTCTGGAAGAAGAAATGAGCCAACTCACAATAGAGACTTTTCTTGCAGAGACATTTGTGAAACATATCCTGTCAACCTATGTCCGCCATTTATGCTGCATAAATGCATCTTTAGTATGTAGATTTTATGTTCTAAATACATTTTATCAGTATGGCTGTTTAGAGGTAATCAAAAAGCAAAAGAAGATAAAGAAGATAACTTCGAAATCCTGATTGTAAATTCTACAGCATATACCCTATATAAATGGGAAACTTCACTTAACAAGAATCCAGAAGATTCTGCAAGTGTCAGTATTGCTCTGGGTATGATGAAAGTCCTCATAAGCTACTTCAACCAGGTGGAAGAGCATGGGTGACAGCTTTTCACATGATAAAATGACGGTTTCAATTGGTTCGGTGATAAATTGATGAAGAGGAAAATCATTCAGGAAAAATCCAGCCCAGACTCTTCCCTTATAAAAAACTAAAATGCTGGATAAAGACACCCTCTATTCTATATCGATTGTTAAGATTGTAATTGGGTACACAAAGATGTTGCTCAATTACTCGTAAAGTTTTGCAAGTTGTAAATCATTTAATATGGTTTCGGTATTCTACTGCTTGGTAGTCAAGTATGCCGTGTAATGTCACATCATAGATTCATGGATCTTGGCCTAGTCATTCGATATGTTTGCTAGCAGAAAAACTTCGGAGGTGTGTTGATTAAGTAGTCCATCTGATTCAATTTTCAATGAAAATGGAACAGGTTGATGAAGATGCTTTAAATTGGTGCAAGGAGAGCGGGAGGCTGAAATGATGATCATTGAGGCTTATGCTGCCCTTCTGCTTGCATTTCTGTCAACAGAGAGGTCTCTATCACCTTTCAAGATATATGTGATTGTTTTGGGGTAATTTCATGATAGTAATATTTCTGGTAATTTGTTGCCAGCAGTACCAAGGTGCGCAAAGCCATTGCCCGCTGCCTCCCCAATCGCAATTTGCAAGTTTTAGTACCTGTTTTGGAAAGATTTGTGGTAGGTTTTCAAGTAAAATAATGTAGGATTTGCAGATCTCAGCTTCATGCATTCCATGTAGATAGAAGGGTAAAAAAATTTGACTTCCATATGGTAGTTATTTTTCATTTTGAACCCAGCATGATACCATGTTTGTACCAGTGAATTTTTGCATGGCACAAGAATACATATAGGCAGCTCATCATTTCCCATTTTTTTGTATCCACATGTCAAGATGTTTGTGGTGGATTCCATGGGATAATCCTGTTTTCTTTGTTCATACTCATTTGATTTTCTATTTATTTTGTCATTCTTTTCGTTCATCTGAACCCTCGGTGATTAGTATTGGTTTCGCCGGGTATCTTTGTTCCTGATTGGTACCATATTTATAGAACATTTTCATAAAATATCTTGGATTTTTATCTATTGTTAAGTTCTAGTTTCACTAGCTCTGGTAAAAATGCCTTTCGACTCTGCATTTTAACCAAATATTTTGGTCCCACTTTGATTTGCCAGGCCTTTCATCTGACATTAAACATGATATCACCGGAAACACATTCAGCTGTTGTCAAAGTAATTGAATCTTGTAAAGCACCTTAGAGACCCTTTACAGTGCTGTTTGTTGCGGGGACGGCGCTTTGGCCGGAGCCTCGCGCAACAGCATAGCCCACATTAAACTAGCAGAGAAAGAGGACCACGTTCCTCCCAAGGTATTGTCCGCTTTGGGCGCTCCGGCCCGCGCGTCCAGCGCTGACGGAGGGAGACTGGTGCCCTCACGGGTTTGCCCTTCAAAAGGCGCCTCGAGAGGAAAGGATTTCCACCTCCCATTTAAGGCATGGAACCTTTCCGCTACTAGCCGATGTGGGACTAAATTCAAGGCCCCCTCCCCTCCCCACAACATAGCCCCCTAGCTGGAAGGTTCCTTGCCGGTTTTTAACGCCGGGGGCCCCCACAGTCCTGAAGGGTAGTCAATGGAGGGAGGAGGCGCCCCTACCTGGCGCGCCATCTGTTGCGGGGACGGCGCTTTGGCCGGAGCCTCGCGCAACAGCATAGCCCACATTAAACTGCAGAGAAAGAGGACCACGTTCCTCCCAAGGTATTGTCCGCTTTGGGCGCTCCGGCCCGCGCGTCCAGCACTGACGGGGGGAGACTGGTGCCCTCACGGGTTTGCCCTTCAAAAGGCGCCTCGAGAGGAAAGGATTTCCACCCCCCATTTAAGGCATGGAACCTTTCCGCTACTAGCCGATGTGGGACTAAATTCAAGGCCCCCTCCCCTCCCCACAACACTGTTGATCTCTCTTTCGGCCAGGATTCTCTTTTTCTTGCCTCTGATGCTACCCGGAGATGGCATCACGTTGGCTGCACAGCCTTGGGGACTAACAAAGATCTGGATTCTAACTTGTTTGATCTTTTTTTTTTTTAATTATTTTTTTATTTTTTATTTTGTACATTATTTCTGTCCCCTGTTCTGCGGTTGGAGGTGGATTCTATCTCCACAGCCACACCGGCGAGTGTACAATACTGGTATTGGATAGTGCAGTGTTCGTGTTTCAGTTTCTGTCAAAGATGAGTCAAATGAATAGAAGTTCCAAGAACACTGCACTATCCAATGCCAGTATTGTACACACACACATATAGAAATGACAGTTTGTCCCAGTGGATGAGACTCCCGTCATTTTGGGGTAATGGAAGGGTTAGATGTTACAACCTTACTCAACACAAAGATTGTTTTTGTGTTTTGAACCTGTGATACTTAGGTCACAATGAAGCAATCTTATAGTTGTGCCAAGGCCGCTCTTTTGGCAGTTTCAATATGACAATTTCAAAATAAAGAAATAATCATTCTTGGTTCAATCTACCATTTTTTATACCGAGCATACCATAATTGAATCTTATATATACCACTCGGTAATATGAATCTTTTGTACCGAGCAATCTTTTATCCCATATTCATTCTTGAATCTACCATTTTTTATATGCCACTCTCTCACCATTAACTATCACCTTGGCTTTCTCCTCCTTGTCCATCATATTAAATCTTTTTTAGAAAACATCCAAACAGATCGAACCCTTTTATTCAACTTTAAACATATTGGACTCTATCACCGCCTCTCTCTTCTCTATTTTCTAAAGCGTGCATTGTATGTGCCCAATTGCTAGTGTATGCACACATACACACACACATATATATATATACCTATACCTCACTACAAGAAAATACACTTTCAGCGACCACTTTCGGCGACTAAATGAATAGTGGTCGCTGCAAATAAGGCTATTTGCGACCAACATCCTTGTTAGTTACTGAATGATTATCCTACACCGACTAAATGCATATTTGGTCGCGGAAAATCAAAACCAAGTTGGCGGAGTGGAGGTAAAACGTTTGGCGACTAAAGTTTGGTCGCTGAAAATAAGGCTATCTGCGACCAACATTCTTGTTAGTTACGGAATAATTATCCTACACCGACTAAATGCATATTTAGTCACGGAAAAGCAAAACCAAATTGGCGCGAGTCCAGTATTTCGCTTTGGCTGGAGGTAAAATTTTTGGCGACTAAATTTTGGTCCCTAAAGGTTCCCCTCCAGCGACTAAAACAAATTTAGTCGCGAAAAGGATGTATGTAGGGGACGTGAAAAACTAAACAAACCCTAATTCCCTATTCCTCTATTCTGCTTTAACTTTTTTTGTTTTGGTAAATTCTACTTTAACTCTACCTTCACTCGTCGCCTTCACCCATCGCGTTCGCCCGTTCGCCCGTTTGCCCGTCGCCTCTCCGTTCGCCCGTTTGCCCGTCGCCTCTCCGTTCGCCCATTCGCCTACTCAGGGTACGCCCTTTGGTCGGAGGAGGGGGAGCTGTCACTGGCACTCCGTGAGTTGTTGTATTTTTACTTTATTGGGTGTATTCGTACACGCACTGTATGAAGCACCCACTTTAAGCAAAAAAAAAGTAATTTCAATTTTTTTACTTATAATTAAAATAAATATAGTTTTTATCTGGGATCAGGATTCCTGTATTATAATGTGCATGAATGAAGTAAGTGTTAAGTAATAATTTTTGCTTTTGTCTTGTAATAAAGCTGCTTATTTCCATTTGTCCCTTTTCTTGTTTCATTTCTGATGAAGAAAAATAAGATTGCAAGCTTTCACTAACTGGTTGCTGGTTCTGTTAATAAAATAGCAAAATTCAAATATGATCGGGATTTTTCTTGGGTAAGATAATATGATTTAGGCTTGCCAAAGATATGAGAAATTTAAAAAATCTGTTATTTCTGCTGTCAACTAGTTTAGTTATTACATTGTTTGCAATAAGATTAGAATGTAGTATTTTGTGCTTGTGAACAGTGGAGCTCGTACTAAAGGAGGTTTTTGCTTGTGGAGGTTGTTGTGCAGTGAAGCAACGGAGCCTTTGTCTTATGATGCATCGATAGAGTTGACGAACCACTAAACTAAATAAGATTTTGTTAGTTTCTTTTCTATAGGTGGTTCCATGTGCTCATTTTTCTTTCTTTTTTTTATTTCCCTTTTTGTTTCCTGAGGAAAGATATGCAGTAACACTAGGATTTCATTGATTGCTAAAACTGGTGGAGGAGAATGTTATAAGAGTAGAACTTGCTCCTCTTGCATCCTAACGGCCTCCATTTGCTTCTCTGCCCCCATGAACTCTGACCCTTGCTCTAGCTCTAACCCTAGTGCCATGGTGTCGGGGGTGCTCTGCAATATGGAGGCCTGGTCCCTCCGGAAGCCCCCCGCCAGCATGGAAGAGGAAGATGAAGGGGCTCCTTAAGTCAAAGCCACAGATGCCGGCTGATGTCATGTGGCAGACACAGGAACTCCTAATCTACATTGACCTTAACTGGAATCCTTGGAAAGGCCAAGTGGAAGGAAAAGGTGCTGATACCCGACCTCTTTCTTCTTCTTCCATCCTTTTTGACCTTCTTGTTATGCACATTTTCTTTTCTTTCTTTTTATTTCTCTAAAATAGACAATTTGCTGCAAGTAGATTTTTTATTCTAGTTTGCTGCAAGTATATTTTTGGAATCCTTTTATACAAGTAGATCTGTCAGTTATTTTAGTTTTCTTATTATGTAGTGGCCATATGCTAATCTAAATTACACTTTGCAGTCGGAGTTTAATGGTTCTGAAAATCTTGAATTTCCAGAATTCTATAAGAAAACGCATACCAAGAAGAACAAAAAGTGGATTGATCCTATTTGCACTGTGAAACATGTAGGTATCTAAAATCTCAATAATCATTTAAATCAGTTTCTGCTTTTGCAAGGTTATATACATTTAATTCTGTTATTACCTTTGCATTGACAGTCAAAGATGTTGAGCTTGCGAGAAGAATCTTCCCAATCCGGTGTGCAATTAACATCAGAGGAGATGTCTAGGCAGGCACTTGGAAAAAGAAAGAGATACATTCTTGGATTTGGGGATGGGCCGAAGCCTTCTTCATCTTCTTCCACATCTAGTCGTGTGTCATAAGACCATGTTGGGGAGTTGCAGAAACTTAAAGCTAAGATGGAGGAGATGAAGATGGAGCGTGAGATACAGCGTGAGGAGCTGCGGAGGCAATTGGAGCAGGAGAGGAGAGAGCGTGAGGAGGAAAAGAAAGAGCGAGAGGAAGAACAGAAGCAAATTGTACATCTTACAAGTTTGGTGACAGAGTTCTTAAAGGGAAAGACTCAAACGCACAAGTCATCTATCCATCATGATGGGGCCATGTATTCAACTGGTGGTACAAATACTCGTTGGTATGTATTCTCATTTATATTACGTAGGTTATTTAGAGATTTGGACCAAATTAAACGAAATGTCATTGTGAACTTATACTTGAATTTTAGTTTATTATTATTCACATGTGGTTATTGATTGTGTATTCTTTTTTGCTTTCTCAGATACATGGTGGAGTTATGAGCATGTGAAATCTAGTTTCTGGTACATGGATAACTTTTGTTCAGATGATCATGGTGGAGTTGTCTACAAGCAGAATCCAGTTTTTGGTATAAGAATATTTTTGTGTACATGATGGTTGTTTGGATGAATAGCAACATCAGATATTTTGGAATTGTTAATTTACATTTTGATGTGTTTGGTGATGATTATCACCTTAACATATGGTATGGATGTGTTGCCCAGATAGACAACCCAGGAGGGGGGGGGGGGGGGGGGGTGAATTGGGTTTTAAAAGAATTTAGCTATTTAAAACGTTGTGGATGACTAATTAATGCTTTACCCAGATGATTAATTAATTGCTATGTGCTGTGAATGAAATGAGAGTAAAGGAAAGAGACAAACAATCACAAACACAAGGATTTTATAGTGGTTCGGAGCTAACCCTTGCTCCTACGTCCACTCCCCAAGTCTCACTTGGAAATTCACTATAACTCCTTGGATTACAGCCGGTTGTTTTACAAGCTCACAACCAAACTTGTTGTTTTACGAGCTCATAACGAACTCGGTCGGTTTTCCCAGGCTCACCGACTAGAACCACCCTGATTGTTTTTCCGGGATCACAATCGAACCCTTACACACGTTGGTTTTACACTCGGCTCACCAACCAACCTCAAGACTCTTGATTCAATCCCCCGATTGAATCAAGCAAAGACAAGTTGTAAATAAAAGGGACAAACAGAAAACAAAGCTTCTCAAAAGCAGATAAGCAACAATATAAACATAAGAGAAGTTAGAAGCCCTCAAACACGTTTGAGTTGGAGTTGAGTAGGGCTTCTCGAACTTCGGGTCTCCTCTTGAATGTGTGATCGACTTGAATGCAGGAGGAGGCTTTCTTAAATGCTGGGAAGAGGAAGTTGGATGGAGTTAATGTCGCTCTTCCCTCTTTTCCGTTGAAGAACAGGTTGCAGAGATTGAATGCTTGATTTCTTTGAGTGGAATAGTTGTTCTCTACTTTGCTACAGTCCTCTATGGCTATTTAAACCAACCCCCACGGAAACTAGCCGTTAGAGACCTTTTTCTGCCCGTTCTGCACACTCTGCACAGCCTGACAATATGTCCGTTGGTGGGTTGGAGTCGACTCGCGCGATCAGGAGTCGACTCGGCTGTAGCGGGAGTCGACTCATGTTTTTCTGGAGTCGACTCGGCAACTGTTTCGGATTTGAATTAAAGTAGCCTCTTCGACTGGGAGTCGACTCGTCTTGACCCGGAGTCGACTCGCCAACTTCTGGAGCTGACTTGGCATTTTCGGAGTCGGCTCATCCCATGAAGTCCACGGAGCCAATTTTCAACTTGGCCAACTCGAGTCGACTCGACTGTCCTGGGAGTCGACCCGGCGCTCAGAGCCCGAACTCCCGATCTTCTGTCTTTTGGCTCGTCCAGTCTTGGAGTCGACTCGAACTTTCCCGGAGTCGACTCGGCTCTCAGTTTCCGAAACTAAGTCTTCTGCCCTTTTGGTGTACCGCTGCCTTGGAGTCGACTCGAGCTTTCTAGGAGTCGACTCGGCTCTCAGACACAGCAGATTGGTCTTCTGTCTTCTTTGGGGTCGCGGTGTCTAGGAGTCGACTCGCGTATTGCGGGAGTCGACTCGAATCTCAGAGTCCGAAAAAGGTTCTCTGACTTTTTTCTTGTGTTCCTCTGAGAGTCGACTCTCACTTTCTTTGGAGTCGACTTGCCAACCATCGGAGTCGACTCGCGTTCCACTGGAGTCGACTCGAATCTCAGACCCGAAAACTGCTCTCTGACTTTTCTGCCTGTGACTCCTAGGAGTCGACTCATACTACCCTGGAGTCGACTCGGTGAACATCGGAGTCGACTCGCGCACTTCAGGAGTCGACTCGCTGACAGGTTTTGAGTTGATGCTTTCTGTTCGTCTGTCTGTTCTCAGTCGGAGTCGACTCATACTGATCCGGAGTCGACTCGAGCTCGTGCTAGTGAACTTGATATGCTTGGAGTCGACTCGTGATACTCTGGAGTCAACTCGAGTCTCAGACTTTAGTTCAAGCTGACTTCTTAACTTATCCAAAATATTATGAACCAAGTCTAGAGACACTTAGACAAGATTTTCACTGAAACACTTAATTGAATTCATTAGTAAACAAGAGATATACTCAAATGCTTTGAGCTCATCAAAATCAAATAGGGTTTTAATCAATCACTCCACAATCTCCCCCTTTTTGATGATGACAAAACATTGAGTATATGTAAAGTGAATTGCTCTATAAACAAGGAAGTAAAATCCATAAATGAATTCAGATGTCTGGTAATTTAATTTATCCAAGTTTGAAAGGTGTGAACAATAAATTTCGGAGTTAAAGCTCCCCCTTTCATTTGGAATTATATAAGCCTTCATATCATGCAATCAATTGTTTGGCTTATATATCTTTAATGATTTAGCTTGCTTAAAATTCAGATTCTCCCCCTCAACATATGCAATCTACTTTGTTTTGATTCTAAGAATTTTTGACTTTTAAATTTTTGGTCTTTAGAGGGAAAATCTGTCAATTTGTTCTTGAGTAGGATTCAGCTAATCTCCGAATATCCCTTGAATAGATTCTGGAGATTACTCCATTAGGAGCCCCAACAGAGAGATAATGAGCCTCGAGGTACCAAATCTACTAAGAACAAATGTTTGTGTGTTTTTAAAAGTTTTTTTTTTAATGATTTTCATTGATTCCTTTTACATATTTTATACATATTTCTCCCCCTTTTTGTCATCGTATCAAAAAAAAGAGGTAAGCAGAACATACAATCAATCATAAATCAAATTGCACAGAAATGAAGATAAGATGTCTACTCATTGTATTGATGTGGATGTGAATACATTTGAGAATACAATAAGTAAAGCAAAACAGTACATGTCAAAATAAAACACAAAAAGCAGCTACGGTCTCCTCGAGGATGTAGCTCCTCCTCTCGAGGATGTGGCTCCCCCTCTCGAGGATGTATCTCCTCCTCTCGAGGATGTATCTCCTCCTCTCGAGGATGTGGCTCCCCGAGGCATGCGCTCCACGAGTGATTGGACCGCATTGGTGACGTTCTCTAACTGACGAATGATGGCCTGGATGGCCCTGCTCTGTGTCGTATCGAGCTCGAGCACCGACTTCTGCAGTTCGTCCAGCTTGTCGATGAGCACATTCGACAAGCGCTCGGCCCCCTCGGTAGTGGTGTGCATGTCACGTCCTATGTCATCCCGCATCTGTCGAGTGGTGCTCGTGACCTCACTCATGCTATGGAACTGGGCCTGGATCAAGGTCCTCATGTTGTAGATCTCTTCCCGCACATGAGCCGTCATGTCAGTCACGGCCGTCAGGGAAGGGACCAACGCTGAAGATGGAGCGGGAGAGGGAGCAGGCACTGAACCTCGGAGCTCCCGAAGCAGATCCTCTCGCAAGTCTCTAACAATCTCCTGCCGCAACTCCCGGAGCTGCTCAGGAGCGATGCGGACCTCCATGGGTGGTGGAGCTGAGGAGGAGGGTCCGGCTGAGGTGGTAGGAGCAGAGGTGAAAGGAATGTCAGGGTAGTCAGAATCTGGCTCTGGACTGGGGGAAGGTCTGGTGGTATGTGTGGAGGTGGAAGACTTCCTAACCCATGTCCCCGCTACATTCCGAAACCCCATCCTGTGTAGGGTCCCCGCTCGCATGCGATCTGTCCATCGCAATGCCTTAGAGGGTTCCCCCTCAGGAATGGGAATCTCGTACTCCCTAAACAAAAGAGTGAATAACATGCCGTATGGGAGAGTGAGCCTAGGTCTATCTAGGGGCTCACACAGATACCTATACATCATCTTGGAAAAGTTGATTGGGGTATCTTGGAGAATGTAGAACATGAGAGCTAGGTCTCTCTCATTTACAAAATCAAATCTCCCTGTCTTAGGGAACAAGGACCTAGACAGAATGCTCAGGAGGATCCGCACCTCAACTGGAAGTGAGCTAGCGGAAACCTCGTCTAAGGGGGACTGAGGAGGATAACCTAGTATGGCCGTAAGGGCCTCAGTCCTATCCTCGGGGTGTGTGGGAGCCACCCCGACTTGTGGTAGATGGAGGATGTGGGCAATGATATCCTCCGAAATAAACAATGGGACACCGGCTACCGTGCCCTCGATACCCCCATCTCTCCTATGGACGGTACCGTAAAACTCTCTAATAAGGCCTGGGTATGTGGGGAGATCTAAAGTGAGGAAATACTCTAAGCCCTGGACACGCAATCTCTCACCTATGGTGAAGCCCTCCCGGGAGAGATAGTCGAAATCGACGTATCTCCCGGTGGAGACCGCCTTCCCGGCGCACGGCCTCGCGGGAACCGCCCTCGGCGGGGAACGAGCCGGAGGTTGTTGCCTCGCGGGATCGTGCCGAGCCTTGGAGCGCCTCTCGGGACCGGCCTCGGGTCGGGACCTCTTCCGGACTACGGTTTTACGCGGCATAATGACCTAGATTGGGAGAAAAACCCTAAGGGACGGTGAAAGGTTGACGGAAAAGGCTTGGGGACGACCGGGGACGACCTAGGAGTCGGCTCTAGGGCTTGTGAACAGTGGCGGCGGAGAATAGAAGTTTTCGAAACGACAAAGTTAGGGTTAAAAAGTCGGATCCCGACTGCGAGTCGACTCCACTGAGTCGCGAGTCGACTCGACCTCGAGTCGACTCCAGAATATGCGCGAGTCGACTCTCCCTCTGCTGCCATCAATCTCGAGTCGACTCCCGCAAATGCGCGAGTCGACTCCCCCTCAGGAGCCGACTCTGAAACTTACTCGAGTCGTCTCTAACTTTGGCACGCACCTAAAAATCATGTTATGTTCGTGCCGAATGAGGGAAAATCGCTAAATTATGATCTGATTTGATGATCATTGAAAAGAAACTCTATTTTAACCACAATCTAATCATCAAAATTAACGAATCTAGTGGAAACTACCACTAGGATGGATCAATCACTCCTAATCCCCTCCTAAGCACACTAAACCTCTCTTCACTTAGGGGTTTTGTAAAAATGTCTGCTAATTGATCATCAGTACAAACAAATTGTAGTGTCACATCACCATTCAGTACATGATCTCTTATGAAGTGATGTCTTATCTCAATATGTTTAGTTCTTGAATGCTGAATTGGATTTTTAGTTAGATTAATGGCACTTGTATTATCACAGTTAATAGGTATTTTATCTTGTTTAATGCCATAATCTTCTAATTGTTGTTTGATTCACAAGATTTGAGCACAACAACTCCCGGCTGCAACATATTCAGCTTCAGCAGTAGATAATGCAACCGAGTTTTGTTTCTTGCTAAACCATGAGATTAGATTTTCTCCTAGAAATTGACAAGACCCGCTGGTACTTTTTCTATCAAGCTTACATCCAGCGAAGTCTGAATCTGTGTATCCTATTAGGTTTAGGCTAGATTCTTTAGAATACCATAACCCTATGTTCTTTGTTCCTATTAGGTATTTAAAGATTCTCTTTACTGCAATTAGATGTGATTCCTTAGGATTAGCCTGATATCTAGCACACATGCAAACACTAAACATAATATCAGGTCTACTTGCAGTAAGATACAATAAAGATCCTATCATACCTCTATACAGTTTCTGATCTACAGATTTACCTGATTCATCTTGGTCTAATTTGCATGATGAGCTCATGGGGGTGCTGATTGATTTGTTTCCCTCCATATCAAACTTCTTGAGCATCTCCTTGATGTATTTGGCTTGATTGATGAACATGCCTCCTTCAGACTGTTTGATTTGAAGCCCGAGGAAGTAGTTCAGCTCTCCCATCATGCTCATCTCAAATTCACTCTGCATCAAATCAGCAAATTCTTCACAGAGGCGATTGTTAGTAGCACCGAAAATGATATCATCAACATAAATCTGTACTAGTAGCATATCTTGGTTTTTCTTTTTCAGAAATAGTGTTGTATCTACATTACCCCTAGAGAACTCATGTTCTAGTAGGAATTTGCTAAGCCTCTCATACCATGCTCTAGGTGCTTGTTTCAAACCATAAAGTGCTTTGTTCAATTTATAAACATGATTAGGGTATTGATGATTTTCAAAATCAGGAGGTTGTTCTACATATACCTCCTCATTAATATACCCATTTAAAAATGTACTTTTTACATCCATTTGAAATAACTTGAAGTCCTTAGAGCATGCAAATGCTAATAATAATCTAATAGCCTCAAGTCTAGCTACGGGAGCAAAAGTTTCATCAAAATCTATACCTTCTTCTTGATTATAACCCTTTGCTACTAGTCTAGCCTTATTCCTTATTACAATTCTATTTTCATCTAGTTTATTTTTATAAATCCATTTTGTACCTATAATTGGATATTCAGAAGGTCTCTCAACTAGATTCCATACTTTGTTTCTAGTAAATTGGTTTAATTCTTCTTGCATTGCATTTATCCAATTTACATCATTTTCGGCTTCTTCTATGTGTTTGGGCTCAAAGTGTGAGACAAAAGCTAGATGGTTATTTAAATTTCTAAGGGATGCTCTAGTCCTAACCGGTTGAGATGGATCATCTAGAATTAGTTCCTTAGGATGCCCGTGAGCATACCTCCAAGCTTTAGTTAGCCCATGATCCACAATAGCCTCTTGGCTTGATGATGCATCTTCAATCAATTTTTGATTGTCATCTTGTAATGTCATCTCATTTATCTTTTCTTCAAGAATTTCAGCATCATCATCAAAATTACCTTTCTTACTAGAGGAAAAATCACTAGAATCATCAAACACAACATGTATGGATTCTTCTATAACTAGGGTTCTTTTATTAAAGACTCTATAGGCTTTACTAGTTGTGGAGTAACCTAAGAATATGCCCTCATCAGATTTAGAGTCAAATTTACCTAGATTATCTTTCCCATTATTATGAACAAAACACCTATATCCAAAAACATGAAAGTAATTAACTTTTGGTTTTCTATTTTTCCAAAGTTCATAAGGTGTTTTCTTTATAATGGGTCTTAATAAAACTCTATTTAATATATGACAAGAAGTATTAATGGCTTCTCCCCAAAAGTACTTAGGGAGGTTACTTTCACATAACATAGTTCTAGCCATTTTCTCTAGAGTTCTATTTTTCCTTTCCACAACTCCATTTTATTGTGGTGTCCTAGGTGCAGAAAAATTATGGGTTATCCCCTTTTTACTACAAAACTCATCAAATGACTGATTTTCGAATTCGGTACCATGGTCACTTCTAATAGCTATTACTGAGGTATCTCTAGCATTGGTTACTTCTTTATGGAATTTCTTAAAAACAGAAAATGCTTGATCCTTATGTGCTAGGAACATGACCCATGTGTACCTAGAATAATCATCTACAATAACTAGACCATATTTATTTCCACCTAGGCTTGTTGTTCTAGTTGGTCCGAATAGGTCCATGTGTAATAATTCTAGAGGTCTAGAGTAGAGACACATTTTATGGATTTAAATGAGTTTCTAGATTGTTTGCCAAATTGACATGCTTCACATATTTTATTCTTTTCAAATTTTAATTTTGGCAAACCTATCACGGAATCTCTTTTAACTAGTTTAGTTATTGTGTCCATGCTTGCATGACCTAACTTACGGTGCCATAACCAACTAGCATCATTATCCTTAGTTTCATTAACAACTAAACATTGGTTATGTTTGGCAAGATCTTCAAGGTCTACAACATACACATTCCCACGTCTAATTCCTTTAAAAACTAAACTATTGTCATTTGGGTTTGTTATAATGCATAGTGATGGTTTAAACATAACATCATACCCTTTATCACATAATTGACTAATGCTTAATAGGTTATGCTTAAGACCATCAACATATCTAACATTATCAATAAAAGTAGAAGGGGTAATTTGAACTTTACCAATACCAATGATGTGACCTTGGTTGTTGTCTCCAAAAGTCACAGCACCTTCCTTCTTAGCTTCAAGGGTGAAAAATTGATCCTTGTCACCCGTCATGTGTCTTGAGCAGCCACTATCCAAGTACCAGCAATTTTTGTTGACCTTGGCTGCAAGACACTCCTACACAAGCAGATCATATAATCTTAGGTACCCAAGTTTTCTTGGGTCCTTCATGGTTAGTCATATTGGTTCCTTTTGGAACCCATACCCTTTTAATTTTTCTTTTAGTTTTCCCCTTCCTATAGTCACATACATTTGCCTTATGTCCTACAGTTCCACAACAAAAGCAGATTACTTTCTTAGTTTTGCTTTCTCCAGCTTTAACAAAGAAGTTACTAAGAAGTTTTTGTTTATTTTTTGGTTTATACCCTAAACCCGCTCTATTAAATACTGCTCGTTGACTATTTAGTATCATGTTCAATTTTTCAGAACTATATGTAAACTTTTCTACCAAAGGTTTGTACTTTTCAAGTTCTTTAGTTAGAGTTTGTTTTTCGGTTTTTAGAATGTTTAAATCTTTTATGAGATTCTCGTTTAAGTTTTGTTTATTGTTTTTAAGTTCTGAAATTTCCTTAGTTAATTTTTCATTATCTTTACTCAAGGTATTAGTCTTTTGAGTTAAGAGTTGATTGCTTGTCTTAAGTTCTAAATTTTCTTTGATAAGAACATCTTTATCCTTAACTAATGAATCATACTTACGGATATAAGTTTGGTTAGTTACTTTTAGTTCTTTGTTTTTAGCATTTATAGCCTTATATTCAATCATTAATTCATTAAAAGCATCATAAAGCTCATCAAAAGTAAAATCTAAAGGCGATTCGGACGTTACCTCATTTTCATTGGCCATGAAGCAGAAATTGGCCTTTTTCTCTTGTTCCTCATCCGATGAAGAGGATGATGAGTCAGAGTCGGATAGTGTTGTGACAAGAGCCTTCTTCTTCTTGTACTTGCTCCCCTTCTTCAGTAAAGGGCACTCAGCTCTCATGTGACCCGGCTTCTTGCACTCGTAACACCCAATCCCCTCACTTTCCCTTTCCTTACCTTTATCCTTGCGGTAGGAATTTGAGGGGCCTCTCCTTTGATGATAGGACTTCTTGTGGTTGATGAATTTTCTGAACTTGCGCACAAGAAGAGCCTCACCATCATCTCCCTCAAGCTCTTCTTCTTCACTGCTGCTACTGCAAGACAAGTCTTTGTTAGATGAAGTAGATTTAAGAGCTATTACCTTTTTCTTATGGGAGGACTCTTCTTCGCTGTGCTGCTTCATTGTGAGCTCGTGAGTCATTAGGGATCTAAGGAGCTCTTCAAGTGGAAGCTTGTTCAAGTCTTTAGCTTCTTGGATTGCCGTCACCTTGGCTTCCCATGACCTTGGTAGACAGCGAAGAATTTTCCTGACAAGCTTACTGTTAGTATAGTTCTTGCCAAGGCTTTTTAGGCCATTGACAATGTCAGTAAACCTAGTGAACATGCATGTGATTGTTTCATTAGAATCCATTTTAAATAATTCATACTTATGAACCAATATATTTATTTTGGATTCTTTGACTTGATTCGTGCCCTCATGGGTCACTTCAAGTCTGTCCCAAATCTCTTTTGCAGAATTGCAAGTTGAGACCCTATTGAATTCATTTCTATCTAAGGCACAGTAAAGTACATTCATAGCTTTAGAATTTAGTTGTGCCTTTCTCATGTCATGCTCATCCCAATCCTTTTCTAGTTTGGGTACAGTGACACCCTCTACATATATGGATGGGATGTATGGCCCATTTACTACAATGGTCCACATCTTATAATCTTGGGCTTGGATGAATATTCTCATTCTAGCCTTCCAATATGAGTAGTCGGATCCATTAAAGAATGGGGGTCTTTGGGTGGACTGACCCTCAATGTGGGAAGATCCAAATGGGGTTGTCATTTTGATCTTTGACTCTTAGGGTAGAAGTGTTAGGGTTTTCCAGTGCCCTAGGGCGCAGCGGAAGATACGAGATTATAAAATTTTCTTATAAAACCCATTATATGAAACCCTAATAAGCCAAGATCGCCTTAATAGTATAACCAAATAATATAGAAAATATAATCTTGGTATAGAAGAATACCTATCACGCTATATCCAATATATCTGAAGATGTCCTAAGGTGCCCAAATGTTCACCCTCCAATGTTGATCCACACAGGAATGGGTTCAAGACTCTAGCTCCACCAAAACTTGATTCTAATTGTTCAATCCTTCCAAAGGATTTAATTGGCTGATTTTCCTTCACTTCCTTCTTCCTTTCTACCTCTAAAACATTCACTATCCTTTTTGTCCTAAAGAAGACCCTCTTGTCTTGGGTTAGGACAAAAGAGAGAGGCTTGTAAGAAAGAAGGGATAAGGGAGAGAGAAGGAGAGGCTTTTTCTTGGATGATCTTTAGAACCCCAAGGCACCTCCTTATTTATAAGAGATGGAGGGATGCATCATAAAGGGATGCATCCCATCCACACACCTCATCATGATGAGGCATGTGCCAAGAGATGCATCCCATCATGATGGGGTGCTAAGGAGAAGGGTGTATCAACTTCTTTCTCACATCTCCCTCTTAAATCCTGATGATCCAAGGGCCCAAATGCAGTGAACCAAAGCCAATGGTCCAGATCTAGGTGCCATCTAATGGTCCAGATCAAGACATCATCATCCAGGGTGCCATCCAGTGGTCCAGAAGTAAGATGCCATCACCGATGGTCCAGATTCAGGCGCTGAGCAACGGTCCAGATCTTTCATCCAGAGAGCCATCCAGTGGTCCAGATTCAGGCGCTGAGCAACGGTCCAGATCTTTCATCCAGAGAGCCATCCAGTGGTCCAGATTCAGGCGCTAACCAGTGGACCAGATCCTTCATCCAGGAAGCCATCCAATGGTCCAGATGAAGGCGCCAACCAGTGGACCAGATCCTTCATCCAGGAAGCGATCCAATGGTCCAGAAGTGAAGGCCCTATCAAACCCAATCCAATTGGGTTTAACCAACTTAAAGAAAACATTAAACCTAATCAAATCAGGTCTAATTAAAGCCAAATGGGTTTCAACTCTTGGCTAACCCATATTAGGTCATGATCTAATCATATTAGATCAACCAAATCTAAGAATCATATTTGAATTTAATTTGAATCAGGAGCTAGGGTTTGCAACACGTGCTAGCATGTTCATCTTGCAAACATGATCTAATCCAATTAGACCCTTGATCAATTCCCTTGTGTGTGACCCATTGGGTTCCTTATCTTAGCCAGCAGTAGGTGCAGGTGCAAGTTGACCTAACCTGATTAGAATACCTCTAATCCAATTTAGGTTCAATTTAGTGCTAAACCTGACTTAGCAATCAGAACCTTTCTGATGCTTTGATCTAATCAAACTCTTTGATCCGATCAACCCACAAGACATGATTGACGTCTAGCAACGTATCATGTCTACCCGGAAGATGAGGAATGTATTGGACAAATCCAAACATACCCTTCAGTGGAAAGTTACTGTGCAATTCAATCCCTCAGTCATACTACATCCTGAATAAGTGCTCGAGTATGGATCAATATCAAACTCAATCACTTATTCATGTCTCTCTCAATCTTTTATATGATAATTCAAACAATGAAACATTAGAAACTCTTTCTAATATTCATTTTGCTTTGATCAAAGGCTTCGTGAATCATCATAAGATTAGAGTAAGTAGGATGTTACCTTCTCTTACTAGAAGTGACTGATTCCTTGTTTACCTACTCACAACCTTCGTACAAAATCCACCATATCCAGAATACCCCGTACACAACGCAATGTCGTGAATGAGGGTAAACCAAAACATAGCTTCAAGTGCACAAGGTACCATGGTGATCTCAGGTCTAAGGATCACTTGCACAACTCCCACTATGAGAACCATCTTTTGATAATTAAGTAAGAATCCATAAGATGTTCTCATGGCTGGTCATTTCAGTGAACTCATTCCTCTAATGAGCACCCACATCTTTGTATTAGTGTCTCACACAAGTGATTGTGAGATCAATCACCCTCTACATTGAGCATACATAAGATGTGCCAGTCTTTCCGGTAATATTGATCCCCGACTCAATATACCAATTTGACTGGGAATATTCTAAATTAGGATTTTAGGATTTTAGGTCTCACTGGTATAATCTCATCATAACCCTAAAATCAATGTCCTAATTTATGGGGTTCATCATCCAATAATAAAATAGATAAGCAGCAAATGATGAAACACAATGCCTTTATTGATATATATCGAGTGTCAAAGTACATGATTTGGAGGATTACAAAGAGAAACCCATCAAATGATTGGCTTATAGGGCATCTACTCTTTCAATCTCCCACTTGCACTAAAGCCAATCGCCCTTATATTTTAACCCCATACAATCGAGGTGACGATTGAATTGCTGCTGTGGTAGAGCTTTAGTAAATGGGTCTGCTATATTGTTCTTTGTGTCTACTCGTTCAATCTTGACGTCTTGTCTTTCGATTATCTCTCGAACAAGGTGGAAGCGTCTCAAAATGTGCTTGGATCTATGATGAGACCTTGGTTCCTTAGCCTGTGCAACTGCTCCAGTGTTATCGCAATAAACTGGGACTGGTCCGGCAATCTCAGGAACTACACCCAGCTCTGTGATGAACTTCTTCATCCAGACTGCTTCCTTAGCAGCTTCACTAACAGCTATGTATTCTGCCTCAGTAGTTGAGTCAGCTACAGTTTGCTGTTTGGAACTTTTCCAACTCACAGCTCCACCATTCAAAGTGAAGATATATCCAGAGATTGACTTGCTATCATCTGGATCAGATTGAAAGCTAGAATCTGAATAGCCTTCTAGTTTCAATTCTGATCCTCCATAAATCAGAAAAACATCTCTAGTCCTTCTCAAGTATTTGAGAATGCTTTTCACAATTTTCCAATGATCCTCCCCGGGATCTGCCTGAAATCTACTTACCATACCCAAGGCATAAGCTACATCAGGCCTGGTACATAACATAGCATACATGATCGACCCTACTGCCGAAGCATAGGGAATAGAACTCATTCTATTCCTCTCTTCAGATGTCTTAGGAGACATCTTCCTAGAGAGTTGTATGCCATGTCCTATGGGTAAGAAACCTTTCTTACTTCCATCCATGTTGAACCTCTTCAGCACATTATCAATGTACCTAGACTGGGACAAACCTAGCATCCTTTTAGATCTATCTCTATAGATCCTTATACCAAGTATATAGGATGCTTCACCCAAGTCTTTCATGAAAAATTTCTTTGATAGCCAAGTCTTGACCGATTGCATCATTGGAACATCATTTCCAATGACCAATATATCGTCCACATATAATATCAAGAAGACAATAGCACTCCCACTAGTCTTCTTGTACACACAAGGTTCATCTATATTTTTAATGAAGGCAAACTCTTTGACTATCATATCAAAATGGATGTTCCAACTCCTAGATGCCTGCTTTAATCCATAAATGGATTTCTTAAGCCTACATACTTGATTTGCTCTCCCTTTTGAGACAAATCCCTCTGGCTGTGTCATATAAACCTCTTCCTCAAGGTGACCATTAAGAAAGGCGGTTTTGACATCCATCTGCCATATCTCATAATCATAGTATGCAGCTATAGCAAGGATAATCCGAATAGATTTGAGCATAGCTACTGGCGAAAAAGTTTCATCATAATCAATGCCTTGTTTTTGCCTGAAACCTTTTGCCACTAGCCTGGCCTTGTAGGTTTCTACTTGGCCATCAGCTCCTATCTTCTTCTTGTATACCCATTTGCACCCTATTGGAATCACTCCCTCAGGTGCATCAACCAAAGTCCACACTTGGTTTGTATACATAGAATCTATCTCGGATTTCATGGCGTCCAACCATCTGTCAGAGTCCCTACTCTTGACAGCTTCCGAATAGGTCAGAGGGTCATCGTTATCAACGATGTGGGCTTCATCATTCTCAATGATAAATCCATACCTCTCAGGTGCATTTCGCACTCTTTCTGACCTTCGAAAAGGAGTAGTGTGTAGTGGCTGTACCTCTTCCATGGGTACATCTGGTTGAGGATTATTATGTGTCTCACCTTGTAGGTCTTGAACTTCATCAAGTTCAATTCTTCTATCCTTGCCCTTTTCTAAAAAAAAACTCTTTTTCCAAGAAAGTGGCATGCCTAGCAACAAATACCTTTTGTTCGGTAGGATTATAGAAGATATATCCTAAACTGTCTTTAGGATAACCTACAAATATACATTTGTCCGATCTAGCACTTAGCTTATGTCCAAAATTTCTTTTGACATAAGCATGACAACCCCATATCTTAAGATACTTAAGATTAGGTTTTTTTCCTTTTCATATCTCATATGGAGTGCTAGATACAGACTTAGATGGTACTCTATTTAATACTAATGCAGCAGTTTCTAGGGCATGTCCCCAGAAGAAAATTGGAAGATTTGTGAAGCACATCATGGACCGTACCATATCTAATAAGGTACGATTCCTTCTTTCAGCTACACCATTTAATTGTGGCGTATATGGAGGTGTCCATTCAGAGAGTATACCCTTTAATTTAAGATAGTCTAAAAATTCACTAGAAAGGTATTCTCCTCCTCGATCAGATCGAAGGATTTTAATACACTTTCCAGTTTGTTTTTCGACCATACTTTGATACTCTTTAAATTTATCAAAGGCTTCGGATTTATGTTTCATTAGATACACAAAACCGAACCTTGATAAGTCATCAGTAAATGTGATGAAGTAAGAGTATCCATCTCTAGCTTGAGTTGACATAGGACCGCACACATCAGTGTGTACGAGTTCTAACAACTCACTTGCCCTTTCTCCATGTCCCGAGAATGGAGACTTGGTCATTTTACCCATAAGACAAGATTCACAAGTTCCTAATGATTCAAAATCATAAGGGTCAAAGAATTTATCTTTATACAACTTATGTAACCTTGTCTCACTAATATGACCTAATCGGTAATGCCAGAGGAGGGTATTATTAATATTTTCTCTTTTTCTTTTATTATCTTTGCCAATATGAAACATAACATTATTAAGACATAATACTAAAAGACCATTTTCCATAATGCCATGACAATAATACTCATTAGATAAAGAAATAGAGCAACCATTGCTCTTTCCATTTATTTCGAATTCTTTCTTAAGCAACAAAGGAATTGAAATTACATTTCTAATGATTTTTGGCATAAAATAACAGTCTTCTAGCTTCAAGAACTTTCCGGAGGGTAGCTCCAGTATGTAGGTGCCAACAGCTTCAGCCTGGATGGATTCTCCTCCAGCGCCATATAGCTCGAAGTCACCTTTCTTCAGTCTTCTAATTTTCTGCAGTCCATGCAAAGATTTGCATATGTGAGAACCACAACCGGTATCCAATACCCATGAATTAGAATCAGAAGAACTTAATGTCATATTGGCATGTAATAAAAACATACCTTTTGATGCAACACTTGCATCAGGCTTCACACTTGCAAGAAAGCTCTTGCAGTTCCTTTTCCAATGCCCCGTCTTGCCACAGTGGAAACAGGTACCGGGTCCAGAGATTTTCTTTCCCTTCTTCTTTTTGATGCGACTCTTAGGGTTTAGTTTTTTCTTTGAACCCTTGTTGCCCGACTTCTTCTTTGAGCTCTCACCAACAAGAAGGATCGGACCCTTGTCCTTCTTGATGTGAGACTCTGCTGTTTTCAGCATATTTAGAAGCTCAGGCAGGGAGGAATTCAGTTTGTTCATGTGATAATTCACGACAAACTGCGAGAATGAGTCGGGTAGTGATTGCAGGATCAAATCCTGACTGAGCTCACTGTCCATAGCAAAACCAAGTTGACTTAATCGAGTGATTAAGTCTATAACCTTTAAACAGTGGTCTTGCACAGACGATCCCTCGATCATTCTAGCACGGAACAACTGTTTAGATATCTCATATCTAGCAGTTCTGCTCTGCTCACCATATAGCTCCTTTAAGTTAAGGAGTATGGAGTGAGTATCCATGCTATCATGCTGCCTCTGCAATTCATTATTCATAGAAGCAAGCATGATACATTTGACAGTCAAACTGTCATTTTTCCACATACGATATGTGGCCAATTCCTCCTCAGTTGCATCTTCCCCTGCTGACCCTAGGTCAGGGGTTTCAAGAATGTAGGAAAGTTTTTCTTGTGTGAGAACAATCTTTAAATTCCTCAACCAATCCACATAGTTGGGACCAGTCAATTTGTTTGTATCTAAGATACCTCTAAGTGAGAGTGAAGATGCCATTTTTGCAGAATTAATCTATAATTACAAAGAACACTAATATAAGCAGACCAATCATGATGACATGTATTCAATCAGACAAGGACTTTTATCTAATTGTTACTCCCACTATTTTTATCGAATATCATAACCCTCAAGTATGATGAACGAGAAAATACTAATTTTCTTAGTGGGGTTGAGATCCAAATTTCTTATAAAAGACCTTGTGGGAATCACAACAAGCCCTTATAAGTTCAAAGGTAGGAAACTCTTTCCAATTGCATCCCATGCAATTCCCAACTTTATTCTGTCCTCTAGCACACATATAGTCTTGTGGGAATCACAACAAACTATTGTGTCTAGTTAAGTCAAACCCTTCATTTTTATACAGTCATATTTGAATAATGCTGCCCTTGTGGGAATCACAACAAGGCAACATATTAAAATATGCCATATGCATCATATGCACCAAGATATTACAATATCAATCCCTAATACTAGCCTTGTGGGAATCACAACAAGCTAGCGTAGATATTGACATAATAATATCTAAGCATGAAGGAAGGACCTTTATAGTGTTATATCAGCAATTAGCTTTTCCATGGAGG
The DNA here is from genome assembly GCF_009389715.1 of Phoenix dactylifera. NCBI lineage: Eukaryota > Viridiplantae > Streptophyta > Magnoliopsida > Arecales > Arecaceae > Phoenix > Phoenix dactylifera. The sequence goes on along the minus strand of NC_052396.1, from coordinate 16,470,629 downwards.
TCAATCAAATAGTTGGCCAGGTAAGCAGATGGGAGGCTCTCCTTACTTAGTAAGGTCCTAATTAAATAACCACCTGTAGCCTCTTTCCTAGACACCAACTTAGTCGATTGATTCAGAATGGCTCAGCTTAAAGCAATTAACACTACGACTTAATTATGAATTTAGTGAGGGCTTTCAAATAATAGTATCTTACTAACATTAAGCTCAACCATAAAGGACAATCAAATAATTGGCCAGGAAAGCAGGTGGGAGGCACCCCTCACTCAGAGAGTGAGGTCCTAATTAAGTAACCACCTGTGGCTTCCTTCCTAGACACCAACTGAGTCGATTGTTCCAGAATGGGTCAGCCCAAAGTTTTCATACTACTATATTGGTCTCATTGCATATTCTATAATTTAGTACTAGCAATTATACTGTGCTACAACATGAATATAACACTATCTCATAGCATAAACTAATCATGCATACAAACAACCTAGCTATCTCATAGCATCAAGATAATAGCATGTATTATCATTTGGTTAAACTGATTAAGGGTGGCTCTGATACCACTGTTAGGGTTTTCCAGTGCCCTAGGGCGCAGCGGAAGATACGAGATTATAAAATTTTCTTATAAAACCCATTATATGAAACCCTAATAAGCCAAGATCGCCTTAATAGTATAACCAAATAATATAGAAAATATAATCTTGGTATAGAAGAATACCTATCACGCTATATCCAATATATCTGAAGATGTCCTAAGGTGCCCAAATGTTCACCCTCCAATGTTGATCCACACAGGAATGGGTTCAAGACTCTAGCTCCACCAAAACTTGATTCTAATTGTTCAATCCTTCCAAAGGATTTAATTGGCTGATTTTCCTTCACTTCCTTCTTCCTTTCTACCTCTAAAACATTCACTATCCTTTTTGTCCTAAAGAAGACCCTCTTGTCTTGGGTTAGGACAAAAGAGAGAGGCTTGTAAGAAAGAAGGGATAAGGGAGAGAGAAGGAGAGGCTTTTTCTTGGATGATCTTTAGAACCCCAAGGCACCTCCTTATTTATAAGAGATGGAGGGATGCATCATAAAGGGATGCATCCCATCCACACACCTCATCATGATGAGGCATGTGCCAAGAGATGCATCCCATCATGATGGGGTGCTAAGGAGAAGGGTGTATCAACTTCTTTCTCACATCTCCCTCTTAAATCCTGATGATCCAAGGGCCCAAATGCAGTGAACCAAAGCCAATGGTCCAGATCTAGGTGCCATCTAATGGTCCAGATCAAGACATCATCATCCAGGGTGCCATCCAGTGGTCCAGAAGTAAGATGCCATCACCGATGGTCCAGATTCAGGCGCTGAGCAATGGTCCAGATCTTTCATCCAGAGAGCCATCCAGTGGTCCAGATTCAGGCGCTGAGCAACGGTCCAGATCTTTCATCCAGAGAGCCATCCAGTGGTCCAGATTCAGGCGCTAACCAGTGGACCAGATCCTTCATCCAGGAAGCCATCCAATGGTCCAGATGAAGGCGCCAACCAGTGGACCAGATCCTTCATCCAGGAAGCGATCCAATGGTCCAGAAGTGAAGGCCCTATCAAACCCAATCCAATTGGGTTTAACCAACTTAAAGAAAACATTAAACCTAATCAAATCAGGTCTAATTAAAGCCAAATGGGTTTCAACTCTTGGCTAACCCATATTAGGTCATGATCTAATCATATTAGATCAACCAAATCTAAGAATCATATTTGAATTTAATTTGAATCAGGAGCTAGGGTTTGCAACACGTGCTAGCATGTTCATCTTGCAAACATGATCTAATCCAATTAGACCCTTGATCAATTCCCTTGTGTGTGACCCATTGGGTTCCTTATCTTAGCCAGCAGTAGGTGCAGGTGCAAGTTGACCTAACCTGATTAGAATACCTCTAATCCAATTTAGGTTCAATTTAGTGCTAAACCTGACTTAGCAATCAGAACCTTTCTGATGCTTTGATCTAATCAAACTCTTTGATCCGATCAACCCACAAGACATGATTGACGTCTAGCAACGTATCATGTCTACCCGGAAGATGAGGAATGTATTGGACAAATCCAAACATACCCTTCAGTGGAAAGTTACTGTGCAATTCAATCCCTCAGTCATACTACATCCTGAATAAGTGCTCGAGTATGGATCAATATCAAACTCAATCACTTATTCATGTCTCTCTCAATCTTTTATATGATAATTCAAACAATGAAACATTAGAAACTCTTTCTAATATTCATTTTGCTTTGATCAAAGGCTTCGTGAATCATCATAAGATTAGAGTAAGTAGGATGTTACCTTCTCTTACTAGAAGTGACTGATTCCTTGTTTACCTACTCACAACCTTCGTACAAAATCCACCATATCCAGAATACCCCGTACACAACGCAATGTCGTGAATGAGGGTAAACCAAAACATAGCTTCAAGTGCACAAGGTACCATGGTGATCTCAGGTCTAAGGATCACTTGCACAACTCCCACTATGAGAACCATCTTTTGATAATTAAGTAAGAATCCATAAGATGTTCTCATGGCTGGTCATTTCAGTGAACTCATTCCTCTAATGAGCACCCACATCTTTGTATTAGTGTCTCACACAAGTGATTGTGAGATCAATCACCCTCTACATTGAGCATACATAAGATGTGCCAGTCTTTCCGGTAATATTGATCCCCGACTCAATATACCAATTTGACTGGGAATATTCTAAATTAGGATTTTAGGATTTTAGGTCTCACTGGTATAATCTCATCATAACCCTAAAATCAATGTCCTAATTTATGGGGTTCATCATCCAATAATAAAATAGATAAGCAGCAAATGATGAAACACAATGCCTTTATTGATATATATCGAGTGTCAAAGTACATGATTTGGAGGATTACAAAGAGAAACCCATCAAATGATTGGCTTATAGGGCATCTACTCTTTCAAGAAGAATTTAGGCTCTGATACCACTTGTTGCCCAGATAGACAACCCAAGAGGGGGGGGGGGGGTGAATTGGGTTTTAAAAGAATTTAGCTATTTAAAACGTTGTGGATGACTAATTAATGCTTTACCCAGATGATTAATTAATTGCTATGTGCTGTGAATGAAATGAGAGTAAAAGAAAGAGACAAACAATCACAAACACAAGGATTTTATAGTGGTTCGGAGCTAACCCTTGCTCCTACGTCCACTCCCCAAGTCTCACTTGGGAATTCACTATAACCCCTTGGATTACAGCCGGTTGTTTTACAAGCTCACAACCAAACTTGTTGTTTTACGAGCTCACAACGAACTCGGTCGATTTTTCCAGGCTCACCGACTAGAACCACCCCGATTGTTTTTCCGGGATCACAATCGAACCCTTACACACGTTGGTTTTACACTCGGCTCACCAACCAACCTCAAGACTCTTGATTCAATCCCCCGATTGAATCAAGCAAAGACAAGTTGTAAATAAAAGGGACAAACAGAAAACAAAGCTTCTCAAAAGCAGATAAGCAACAATATAAACAGAAGAGAAGTTAGAAGCCCTCAAACACGTTTGAGTTGGAGTTGAGTAGGGCTTCTCGAACTTCGGGTCTCCTCTTGAATGTGTGATCGACTTGAATGCAGGAGGAGGCTTCCTTAAATGCTGGAAAGAGGAAGTTGGATGGAGTTAATGTCGCTCTTCCCTCTTTTCCGTTGAAGAACAGGTTGCAGAGATTGAATGCTTGATTTCTTTGAGTGGAATAGTTGTTCTCTACTTTGCTACAGTCCTCTGTGGCTATTTAAACCAACCCCCACGGAAACTAGCCGTTAGAGACCTTTTTCTGCCCGTTCTGCACACTCTGCATAGCCTGACAATATGTCCGTTGGTGGGTTGGAGTCGACTCGCGCGATCAGGAGTTGACTCGGCTGTAGCGGGAGTCGACTCATGTTTTTCTGGAGTCGACTCGGCAACTGTTTCGGATTTGAATTAAAGTAGCCTCTTCGACTGGGAGTTGACTCGTCTTGACCCGGAGTCGACTCGCCAACTTCTGGAGCTAACTTGGCATTTTCGGAGTCGGCTCATCCCATGAAGTCCACGGAGCCAATTTTCAACTTGGCCAACTCGAGTCGACTCGACTGTCCTGGGAGTCGACTCGGCGCTCAGAGCCCGAACTCCCGATCTTCTGTCTTTTGGCTCGTCCAGTCTTGGAGTCGACTCGAACTTCCCCGGAGTCGACTCGGCTCTCAGTTTCCGAAACTAAGTCTTCTGCCCTTTTGGTGTACCGCTGCCTTGGAGTCGACTCGAGCTTTCTAGGAGTCGACTCGGCTCTCAGACACAGCAGATTGGTCTTCTGTCTTCTTTGGGGTCGCGGTGTCTAGGAGTCGACTCGCGTATTGCGGGAGTCGACTCGAATCTCAGAGTCCGAAAAACGTTCTCTGACTTTTTCCTTGTGTTCCTCTGAGAGTCGACTCTCACTTTCTTTGGAGTCGACTTGCCAACCATCGGAGTCGACTCGCGTTCCACTGGAGTCGACTCGAATCTCAGACCCGAAAACTGCTCTCTGACTTTTCTGCCTGTGACTCCTAGGAGTCGACTCATACTACCCTGGAGTCGACTCGGTGAACATCGGAGTCGACTCGCGCACTTCAGGAGTCGACTCGCTGACAGGTTTTGAGTTGATGCTTTCTGTTCGTCTGTCTGTTCTCAGTCGGAGTCGACTTGTACTGATCCGGAGTCGACTCGAGCTCGTGCCAGTGAACTTGATACGCTTGGAGTCGACTCGTGATACTCTGGAGTCGACTCGAGTCTCAGACTTTGGTTCAAGCTGACTTCTTAACTTATCCAAAATATTATGAACCAAGTCTAGAGACACTTAGACAAGATTTTCACTGAAACACTTAATTGAATTCATTAGTAAACAAGAGATATACTCAAATGCTTTGAGCTCATCAAAATCAAATAGGGTTTTAATCAATCACTCTACAGGATGAAACATTTTGATGTATGGTTAATAGGTATGCTTGACTTTAGACTTATAGATGATGATATTTATAATGAATGATTATGGATTCTCCAACATTGTGTATACTTCTATTTGGATGAGCAAATGTATTGTGCAATATGGATATTGGATAGGCTGTGTTGTTTGTACAGGATTTGGAACGAGCCCAAAAATAAATATTAAGCTTATAATTTGAATTGTTAATTAAATACAGGTTAATACTTTCTGCCACCAAAAAATGTTTGTTGCCAATGCATTCCAATACATTCTGCGACCAAACTATTGGTGGGGGAAGATAGACATTTAGTGACCATTTTTTTGGTAGCGGAAGACAAACCTTCCACAACCAACTATTTGGTCGGTGTTGAAATTAGCAACAACAGATTTGGTCGCTGATAATTTTCTTCGGCAACCAAATGTTGGTCGTTGTTGGTGTACCTTAGGTGACCACACAATATTGGTCGCCAAAACCTTTCAGTGACTAGGGTTCGGCGACGAAGGGTATGCTAGTCACGAAAAGATTTCGGTGACCAAATATGGTTATTCGGCGACTAGAATCTTAGTCGCTGAAAGTGTATTTTCTTATAGTGCCTATGTATGTTATGTATATATGTATATACATATGTATGCATGTACACACATGTACATGTATATACGTGTATATACATATCTATCTATATGTATGTATATGTATATATACATGCATGCATGCAAAGATGCTCAGCTAGAAGTGAGGAAGGGGGTGAGACGGGGAAAGTCAACCGCAATGAGGGGGAATCTGTGTAGAAGCTTTGCCCCTTGCTTTGTAGATATAGTTATGAACTTAATGACCTTATTCTCCTGGAACACTATCTAATCAAATAGTTCCCCTCTATCTTCTTAACTTAAGAATGAATGCCTCCATGCATGCGTTTAGTTATTTATTGAAAGAAACTGAAATGATTTCCTTAAAACTAAGATGTGTAAAAGACGCACATGGAAGTGATTTAATGTGAAATAGTTAAAGAGTATCCATTACCAGATTTTCCTATTGTGCCATCAGATTTCAACTCAGAAGTTCAAAAAATCAATACAATTCATACAAATTTGTTTATTTTGGATAGCGCCAACCATGCTGCAGATCTGGTCACATATTACATAACACAATAATATTTCCTGAACTAACCCATAGATACTAAAATTTTTAGCAAGTTACTGTGCATGTACTACCACTGGTGTTGGAATGTCATAGGGACCATGTCAAACAATACTATGAAATGAGAACTTTATGACCTGAAGCTACCTTAGGTTGAATAATTGCATGGCTGAAACAAAACAGCTGTCTCATTGTTCCCTGGTATTCAATATCAACTTGTCATCAAGTCTAAATAAAGCCAAGCAGTAATTTTTATTCCATCTATTTGGAGTTGGCATTTTGGATCAAGCTATCATCCATTTAAGTTTAATTGCATATTGAACCTGATTAGTTGATAACTCATGATGTGGATTGCCAGTTGGTGGGTAGATGATTGGGTGTTGGCTTAAATTAGTTGCTAGATAGATAAAAAGCCCATTGAAAACTTCTAATGATTGCTATGAAAGCAGCCAATGCCAACCTCAAGTCTTGCTTGGTGCATTTCTTACTAACTAGGCCTAGGTAGTTATAGTACTGGATAGTTCTCCCCAAGGTTCGCCGAACTAATACTGGAGGGCTTATTGGCCGATGACCAGTTTGACATGGCGTGGATCCATATTGTGCCGTTCTGTGGCATACCAAAACAGAGAGACCCGAGATGGAGGGGGAGGGGGAGAGAGAGGAAAAAAGAGAGGGAGGGAGGAAGGGTGAGGGAGAGGCTTGGATCCGGTGAGAGGGATAGGAGGGGGAGAGAGAGCAACTTTTACCTAGGGAGAGGAGGGGGACAAAGAGTGACTTACCTAGGGAAAGAGGGGAGAAGAGGACCAGCCATAGTGTCATCCTTTGTGGAACAGAGGAGAAAGGGAACGAAATAGAGAGAATCACAATCACGGTCCTCAGTTTCAAAACCCTTTTTATTTTAAAATTTCGAGTTGAAATTGGTAGACTATTTATCGAGTTCACTAAAAGAAAGTTGGCAAATGGTTTGTCGACTTCAATTCGAATTTTAAAAATAAAAAAAGTTTTTGAAACAGAAGACCATGATTGTGATCCTCAATTGATTCATTTTGGTACACCTCAAACTGATCGGTACAGTATGGATCAGCAACCCTTGGTTCTCCCTCCCCTTTCTCCAGAAAAGAGAAAAAAAGAAAGGGGGAGAAAAGCTGATAGCAATTTCGAAGAAATTCTTCTAGGGTCTAATTTTTGTTTCCATAAACCAAGCAAATTCTGCAATCTTCACAAGAGATAACAGATACAAGCAACAAGAAACAACCAAAATTCTCCAAAAACCTTTTTGTTCTAAAAAAATCTCCAGAAAAATCGGAGGCTTTCACTTTCTAAATGGCTTGCTAGAGTTTTCTATCTTATTCTGTCCTAATTTCATTTAGTAGAATGTGTTCCGGTGTGATTAGATATTCATTAGGGTGATGCATACCATTTTCTTAATCATGTTTCTTTGTTATAATATTAGCTTTCTTTTTTCTAAACAGATTAAAATGCCTGGTAAAGTTCCAAATGAGCTTTTGTATGGAAGAGTTGGATACTTATGGGCTTGCTTTTTCTTGAATAAACATATAGGTGAAGGGACAATCCCTTCAACCCACACAGTGAGTGATTCTTCTCATCTCCACTCCTGTTGTTGTTTTCTCTCTGTGAGTCTCCATAATGACTTTTAATCTAAAATTTATTAACTGTGAAAATTAAACCTGCATAGGGTGCAATAGCAAAGGAAATCATCATGGATGGACAGAGGCTATCCAACAGAGGCAGCTGCCCTCTTATGTATGAGTGGTATGGGGAGAAATATTGGGGTGCTGCTCATGGACTGGCAGGGATTATGCACATCCTGATGGATGTGGAACTGAAACCGGATGAGAAGGAAGACATAAAAGGTACCCTCCACTATATGATTCAAAACCGCTTCCCTAGTGGGAACTACCCCTCGAGTGAGGGCTCCTATGATGACCGCTTAATGCATTGGTGTCATGGTGCCCCAGGCGTTGCTCTAACTCTCACCAAGGCCGCTCAGGTGATCATCCTGCCATCACAATAGTTTGATTCACTTCACTTAATGCAGACTCCAATATCAACAAAATATTATGATCAGGTCTTCCAAGAAGAGCAGTTTCTGCAGGTGGCTGCAGAGGCTGCCGAGGTGGTATGGAGCCGAGGCCTGCTAAAGAGAGTGGGAATTTGTCATGGTATCAGTGGGAATGCTATGTGTTCCTTGCGCTGTACAGGCTAACTGGCAATGTGGTGTACCTATATCGGGCTAAAGCTTTTGCTTGCTTTCTTCTAGACAAAGCTAGACAAAGCTAACAAGCTGATTGCAGATGGGCTGATGCACAGTGGTGACCACCCATATTCGCTGTTCGAAGGGCAGGCTGGTATGGCATATCTCTTCCTCGACATGGTCAGACCCTCTGAATCAAGGTTTCCAGCTTACGAGCTTTGAATTTGCATGTGTTATGTGAAAACTAGGTTAGGAGGCAAATGTGCCATTTTGTGCTTGAGTTGTAAAAATGGGAAGAAGGAAAATCTAGCTGTAGCTGACCTTGAGAATTGGAGGGGGAACTGCTCTTATCACCAAATTGCATGCCAGATGCTGCCTACTTTGTATAATATACTCAAGGTCATAGACATGCCTGTATGATATTTGGATTTGCGGTTTTTGATAACTCAACCTTTGTCAGAAGATAGTGCTAGGAATCATTTTGGACTCACGTTTCGTGATGTGGAATTGGCGTTCACGTTTCACTAATGATTCACCAAAAATACGTTGCACTTTCTACATGGTTTTCTGTTCCATGTCAATATTGGTTTTATTTTTTTGGCAACCTCAGAATGCAATAAGAATTGATGAAGGCAGTCCATCTCAGGATCTTCCTCGTTAATTGTTATTCGGCTGGCGCGACTATTGCTTGTGAAGTGGAAATGTGCCCATACATTATATTGCTTTGGCTACGGCGAAGCCTATAACCCCCTGAAGCAAATCCTTCTACCCAAAAGCACCCAAGCTCCTTTCTATACAGCTATATAAATGGGGGGAAACAGAGGAGTTTCACCTTTCCATACAGCTATTTTTCTGCCTGCACTGGATTGCTGAAGGCGGGGATGGTAATGTTGGGAGCAAAAACTGGGTGGCATATGGGGATGACAGTGTCATCCAGGACGAAGGATTGGGACCAAGGGCAAAGGCTCGGAGCAGATGGCAGTACCGTGTTGCTGTTTTTAGTGAGAATGAATTCGGCAGGGTGGTGCTCCAGAAGAGTATCAGCCAAAATCCCTGTTACACGGGAGACAGATTCTTCTTTAAATGATGTAATTTCATGCAAGGAAAAAGTTTGCTCCAAAGATCGATAGACGATGATCGTTGATTTCATTGTTATGCTCAAAGCCATTTTGCATGATGTAACTTGATGCAAGGAAAAACTTTGTCGTAAAGATTGATGACGCTCATTAATTTCATTGTTATGCTCAAAGGCATGTTTCACGTCGGATGCACGAGGGAAGTCGTGCGTTTAATGCAAAACTGCAGCAAAGCAGCGACAATCACCAATGTGGTCCTGCCATAGCTTTCAGCAATTATGGCTCAAGTCTTGTCCTACAGTAATGGCAAATTTTATGTAATGCCAAGGTTAATGCATTTTTTCACTTCAAATTGAGCTAAAACTGAATGCACCCTTAACAATGAGTTTTATGGAGGAATAGTTGCTTTTTCTTTCATGGAAACCTAAACAAAGGTATTTCCGTTAATTGATGTGCATTTGACATGCCTAGGTCAAGTGCAAAGAACATTTGATGGTCATACGACCTTTAATATTCTCTTCATGATTCCCTTACTTTTCCTGAGATTTTTCTTTTTATAAATACTTGGCTCCTCTCCCTCTCTCTCTCTCTCTCTCTCTCTCTCTCTCCCCCCTGCTTTTTAAAAAGAGATCAAGAGAGGATTTGCTTGCCAAAAGAAATGGAAACAAAAAAACAGAGGGTGAAATGAACATTTTCTAACGCAAGATCTTTTCAGATACTATTTTATGGGAAAGTGTAATGCTCAAGGGAGAATCCTCCTACCAAAATTTTTCCTCCACTGGCAGAAATGACACGCGACAGGAAGAGAGTTCATGAGTACAGAGGATCTGATTGCCATGGAATATGACTTGTTTGCTGTCTATCTTATCCTTTCAGGCAACGTGGCTTGCTAGGATGATAGCAGTGCAAGAGAAAAATTGGAAATGGGAGTGGCGTTGTTGCATTGCCCTATAAAAACAGCAAATATTTTGGGTCACCCACCACATGCACGGAAAATTCGTCAAACGCAAGATCACTCATTCGATAATTTTATAGTCAGCTGATTCTTATATTTGATAGCAAATTTTATGAGCGGTACCAATGCCGTTGCCATAGAGTGAGAGAATTGTTTGTGTAAGCAATTATATAATTTATGAAGAAAATATTTAGATTATTGCGGGGCACGCTGTTAGTATTTTTTTTTTAAAAATAATTACATTCATTTGATCTCGAAAAAATAGCGCATGACGAGAGCTGCTCCTTGCCCGGCAGGCCCAGAGGGCTGGGCCCGGGGAGGGCGGAGATGCTCTTCTCTATGGCGTGAAATAGCGAGGTACTTGCCATTGGTGTCGAGTCACACCCGATGGCTGATAGGTGACTATGGTTAGTGTCGAGGCTGGGAAGGGTCTACTGGTCTGTGATCTCATGACTCCCGGGGCGGTTGGCTGGGATGAGATTCGGTTGGCCCGTTACTTCAGGCAGCATTTGGCGGAGCGGGTCCGCTCACTCTCTTTCCTACAGAGTGGTGGACCTGATGTACGTGTGTGGAGGTCCTCGTCCAGATCCAGGGTCAGGATGGGCGACCTCTCCCGCATCCTTAGGCGGGCGTACGAGCCTGGCCCAGATTGTGTCTGGATCTGGCGATTGGAGCTTCACCTGAGGGTAGCGTTGTTCCTTTAGAAAGTGGTCTGGGACCGTCTTCCTACGAGAGCTGTACTTGGAGGTCGAGGTTTGAGGATCCCATTGGTGTGTGAGGATTGTGGTGTGGCCGAGACGGTGGACCATGCCCTGTTTCGGTGCTCATGGGCTAGGAGTACTTGGCGTCTGGCAGGGATCCCACAGGAGGTATGGCGCTGTAGGGACCTGTTCTTACAGGCCATGCGTCAGGGCTCGGAGTCCCCGGCGCTTCGTCAGGAGGTTGTTCGAGCGAGCTGCACTGCTTACCAGATCTGGCTGGTTAGGAATGCTCGCACCTTCGGCGAACGACGTATGTCGCCGCGATTTTGTGGTCGAAAATGCATGCATTCAGGCGGCAGAGCTGGGTTACACCATCCCTGTTGGAGGGACCTTGATAGCTCGGGACATCTGGGGTTCCCATTCTGCTTCGGCAGTTTCCCGTATGGTGTTTTTTACCTGGGAGCCCCCACTCCCGAGTTTCCTCAAGGTCAACTTTGATGGGTCTGTCCTGGATGGTGGCACACGGGGTGGCGTGGGTTTTGTTATTCGGGACCGGTCTGCCAGGGTTGTAGCTGCCGGTGGCAGTCAGTTATTTGACACTTCGGTTCCGAGTGCGGAGCTGAGAGTAGCCTGGGCGGGCCTTCGCCATGCCCGGTGTGTCTTACAGGCTAGGTCCATCATCCTGGAGGGTGATTCAGCCACTGTCATCAATTGGATCCAGGGGGGTCCAAGGGATGGCGGCAGTGATCATCCTTTGCTTCGTGACATTTGGGCTATGGCGAGGGATGGATGGGCCTTTCAGGCTAAGCATATTTACCGTGAAGGTAATGGTGCCGCGGATTGGGTAGCTGCGTATGTAGCTTGTCATTCCGGAGGCACCTTGTGGATTGATGATGGGGAGTTGCCTTTGGCACTTCGAGGTATCTTATTTTTGATCTTATTGGGTGTATCTATTTCCATCGGGTATGATACCTCATTTAGCAAAAAAAAAAAAAAAAAAAAAAAAGAAGAAGAAGAAGAAGCGCATGACTAGATATTTGTGATTTGAAGAGCAGGCACGGCTGGCTGGCAATATAACTTGGGCAAATCTTCCCAACAATCTCAACTTTCAGGTGAAAGAGTTGACGAGCTGTATGCACAGATCGATCAGAGGATTTTGTAACTCGATCGAGAACGTGCATGCATGAACCACGCGACAACCTCCTCTTTCAGCTACCTACCAAGGTATCTTAATTAGGTGGTACACGCCAAACGAGCGCATTAATTGGCCCCATCCCCCTTCACGTTGCTTTCCCCCACCAGCTAACACTGAATGAAAACGTTCCATCAACCCAACATGAAATATTTCAAATTATTATTAAATCTAAAAGGAAAAAGAATTCATTCCTTCCTCCGTATCGATCCCGCCACCTCAACCTCGATAAATATTATATATTTCAAATGGTACTCGAGAAGAAGGAACGTCTGTGCTTCGCTTCCTAAGGTGTCGGTTCTCCCTGCGGCTCGGCTCGGCTCGGCTCGGCTAACTGGATAAATCGGCCGAAAGATAACCGGCCTCAAAAACGTTCCGGTATCGCCGACACGTCCAAATAAGGGGCCCTCTAACTCTACGGCCGTCGTTATTTTAAATTGTGATAAGATTAACGATTGTTCTCGATCTAGATGTATCCTAGGCTGTGTTATGGGTCTAAATAACGACACTATAACTATTATAATAGTTGTTATAATGGTTTAGGCCACCTCCATCGTGTCCTTGCGGTAAATAACGTGAAAAATTATAACAGCTATCATTTTCTATTGTAATGGCCCTTTATAATATAAATAGCAAGCATTATTTTTAATGTGCATTCTCTTAAAAAAAAATAATGCTTTTCAACATTCAATTTAATTATTTCAAATTTCCTCCAAGATGATTGTGAGGTTATTTTGTCCAATAAAAATGTGAAGGAAAAGATAGCACTATTATTTTTCCATTTTTTTTATAATATCGTTATAATAGCCATCATTTTGATAATTATTTTAATATTAAAATTTGAAAAGTTGACTTTTGGGATAGAAAACAGTCAATATAACCATCAAACAGCCAATAACAAGCTACCAGCCGGTCCATTATAACAGGGCAACGTGTTAATTAAAGCCTTGGAACGAGTTTATTTGAGAAGGAGATTGTAATTAGAATTATTAGCTAATAATGAATAAATATGGTACTTTTCTCTGTTCAAATGATTGTTTATTGATTAAGAGTCCAAATTAAGGGATGGGACATAGAAAGGACAACTGCGCTCTCAAGTTTGAAATCAAGGGCCCAAATTAAAGCGGCATATGACACCAGAAAGAAGAAGAGCGCAGCGGTTATAACTGAGTACCAGTAGAATCTGCGAGTTGGCAGAGTTGTCATTGGTGGCTGCGATGTAGGTTGAGGACAAATGAGTTGCATGTCTTGCTTGTTTCTGCCCAAAACTTTAACTAAACACTCGTATAATGCAAGAATTTTTATGCAAATGAACGAAGGAAACCTCCCCCAGGAATCCTTAACGTAATGTAAGCTAGAATTTGATATTTCAGAGGTAGGTGGGACATTGATTTCCCAACGACTGTCGGTGATCTAGAACTGCCATTCCCTTTTTGTTTTTTCTCCTCCAAAGATTAGGTTTCTATTAAAAAGAAGAATAGTTGTAGGTTTTCTGCCTTCCACCCAAAAATTAAAAAAAAAAAAAAACAAGAGTGGATAATTTCCTTCATTAAACAAATAGAAATGATTGTATACAACAAAACTTTTACTTAGGGTGCCAACAAATTCAATTGATACAAGTCACTGGGGTTTGGGTGATGGTACCCGCCTTCCCTAAGTTCATGATCTTAATAAATTTGATAAATCTTAATTATTTTCTTTCTTGAACTACATATGTGATTTTTTTTTTTCTTTTCACGGTCTATGGTAATGTAAATATCTTTCAGCTACTTGCATCTCTGCATGCGCTAATATGAATCAGTCATTGCTCCTTAGCATTGTCTTTAAGCCCATTTTGTTAATCTGTATATAGTACGAAAAATAGGAGTTGCTAGCTAGCTAGTTGAATTGGTAGAGTTGCAGGGTTTTGATTACTATGATGAGATTGAATGTCACCCTCACCTTGATTCAACCAGACTTTTCTCTATTTTAGTTCTCCAAAGAAGAAGATAGTAGACCTAGAGCATGCTTTAAAAGTTATTTGTGATGGCCTAAATTCATCTAGTGATACATGCTAATATGTAATTATTATTTTTCTTACGATCAACTTATAACTTTATGAAGTTTTATTTCTTAAGAAATTGGGATACAAGGTAATCATCATATTAGACAGTGAATGACCTAATATTTTAATAACAAAATTCCCCTAAAATTCAAGTTAGCGTGAATAGAATGATATTTCCCAAAATAAATTATAAAAAGTTGTAATAAATCCTTACATGTATAAAGGTGAAATTCCTTGCATGAATAATAAAATAAATTATAACATTTTGTCCAAGCATGTAGACCCACTCAAGTAAAAGGAAAAAAGGGTTTTGCCGCTATATGTTTTTGTCGTCTATAAATATATGGATTTGTAGAAAATTGCTAAGCAATTGGCCATCAAAAGGTTTTTTTTTTCTTTCAATTTTTTGAACTAAATTGAATGTGTCATCCAATATTAGATTAGACTAGGTTAGCCACCTAACTCCATAGATCAATCCTCTAAATAATTTCTCCACCTGCGTTCCTCTCTTTTACATACCCTTTTTTTTTTTTTTGGTAAAACGGTCGCTCACGTTAATTTGATGTGAGCACAACCAACTGAGTCAAGATATAAAACGTGGCCTAAAGAAGAAGATACTTTTATGTACCCTTCAAGCTCTAGATGATGCTCACCAATATTGATAATATATCGGTTTGTTCTTCCACCATGCTCAGCAACCTGCTCTAAACCTCAACTTGCTTGCACTGCTCTCCCCCATATGCCAATCAACCTTAATAGTTGCAAATTGAGTTTGCCAACAGTCGCAGTCATTTTGTTGAAGTTACTCTCAAATTAATAAAACAACCTTCCACTTATAGCTATGAACCTTAGCCTTTTAATTCATAAAAGTGGTCAACATTAAGAGGAAAAAATTATGTTACACTGATTTGAAGGAGCACCATTGCAAAATTCAAATCAATTCTAGCTTATATGCGCTGGATAGATACAGCTTGCCGCTTACAACAATTGTCATGCATCTAAATTTGTAAGAGATACATGTACGTTGAGATGCCCAACAATGATACCTTTTTAAAAGCAAACCAAAGAAAACTGCATTGCAAGAAAGTGTCAGTGGGTTTCATTATTTGGTGAACTGGGATATGCTGTACCAGTCGAAGGAGCAAGGTAGTTTGGATATCAAGAACATCGATCGATACGATGAATCAAGCTCTTCTTGCTAAATAGGCTTATTAGAAGCATTTGAATGGATTAGATAACTCTTGGTGAAAACAGATTAACTATGCCTATTATTCAAGAAGAAAATTTGGAATGGGAATAAGGAAAAGCCTCACAGGTCTTTCCCCAGTTTGGAAGGATACTTGTATGCAAGCCAAGACATTTTGGAGTTGTGTCACCTTCAATATTGGAAACGGGGAGAGCATTCGTTTTGGAGAGGATGCATGGACTGGTTCGGTGCCACCATGCATGCCTGTCTTTTTTGAGGACCTTTATACTAAGAGCTCTGAAGCCGAACGCATCTGTGTCTTCACCATGGAGCTGTAGATCTCTCTCTTGGCACATTGGATTGAGAGGCCCTTTGACTCACCAAGAGACATGCCATTTGGACTCTCTTCGTGGCATCCTCGCACCAGTAAGACCCTCTCGGATTGCTGACATGCCGGTATGAAAGCACACCCAAAAAGGTACGTTTTCTGTGGACTCTTTCTACAGCTTCAGCAATTTTGGTGGTCTAAGATGTTCCTGTTGCTGCTGAATTCCGAACTAAGGTCGGAGTGCAACTCGAATGTCTCTGAGATTTGCGGAACCGAGCAAAACTGGCTGGCCGAGGTGTGGAAAAGCTGATCTTCTTTAGAGATGGCATGCAAGAAACTTGCTTGTCAGAGTTTCCAACAGAGAACCCTCCAATGCTTAAAAATGCAGAAGCAACCGTATAGAAGAGTGGGATTTCAACATAGTTGAATTCTTTGTAAATGGTGTTTTCATCTCATATTTAAGATCCCCTAGGATGCCCCTTTATATAGGGCAGTCTGTTTTATCGTTACCTGACTTGAAGTGACATGTGTCAATGGATAGGTAACGGCCGCCAATATGGCTACGACGTGGGCATCATTCTGTTTGGGTAGTGTACGACATTGACAACATGCCGAATGCAGAGTTACCACAACTGCAGATTGCCGGAACTACTAGTCTTTATTGACACGTGCCGATTGGCTCTTCGGCTGATCGGCTCTTTAGTTGGGCCGAAGTTATTTACCTCAGTTTATACCAAAATCAAGGAAGTCGGCCGATCTGAAGTTGAGGTGCTTAATATTTTTTCCATCAGTTTCTATTACATAATTATTTGGAAGGCAGTCATGCCTGAGAAGGGGAATGTCCTTTGGTTTTCTTTGAAATAATATATTGTATACAGGAGAAGTCTTAGATAAAAAGCAATGGGATGTGAGTTATATTATGTGGTTACAAGATGGAGTCTATCAATCATTTGTTTATTTGATGCCCCTTCATAAAAAGCATATGGTCCACTATCAAGCTCCAATTATAGTTCATTGACTGGCCTGCACATCTTCGTGATCTCCAGACAAGCTCACTACAAAAGAAAGGATATCTCCCGGCGCTTTGTTTGGTCTTTACCAACGCTTTTAAGCGTCGTCAGATTTTCAGCCAACGCCCCCAAAGCGTGGGTAAGACGTCGGGCAGGTGGGCGTGGGCTCGGTTTAGGCCGACGCGTCAGGAAAGCGTCGTCGATCTATGCGGACGCTTTTGAGCGTCGTTCATCAGTGAGATAGCCGATGCTTAAAAGCGTCGGCGAATGTGGACCGACCCTTCAGGCGGTTGGTTTGTGTTGGAACAGGAGATCAATTATATTCAGCAGTTTGTTGGAAAGTTTGGAGGGAGGGAAATGCTAGATTGTTTCTTTTGAGGAGCTGTTCCATACATGCGGTACTTCAAAAAAAATTCAACTCTTTCCACAGCTGGGAGCATATATATTTGTTCCAAGAAAGATGAGGATAAGCACGTTCATCTTTGGAGCAAGTCGCAATCTTTGGGGCACACTTTTGTTTAACTAAGTTTATTTCTTCTCTATAAATTCTTTTTTTTTCTAGACCGGGTGATTCATACAACACGTGTGTGTATGGATGCACCCAATAAAATCGAAAAACAAAATATCATGGAGCTCCCGAGGCAGCTCCCCATCCCCCTCCCACAGGGTGCTACTGGCATGGTTAACCATGCAGGTGTCCATCCAATCCACAGCCTCGTTGGCTTCTCTAAATACATGCTTCGCCTGGACAACCTCTCCATCTCTCATCATCATCCAGATATTGCGAATCAAGGGATGGTTAGCAACAGGAACCCTCGGACCTTCTTGGATCCAGTTGATGACCGTAGCCGAATCACCCTCCAAGATGACTGAACTAGCTGAGAGCACACGCTGAGCATGTCGAAGAACTTCCCAGGCAGCTCTTAGCTCCGCATTAGGAATCGTGCAGTTAAGTAACTGACAGCCTCCCACTGCCACGACCCTAGACTTTGGGTCCCTAATGACGAAACCCGCTCCACCCTTTGCGCCTCTATCCAGCACCGACCTATCAAAATTGACTTTGAGGAAGCTTGGGGGTGGGAGCTCCCATGTGAAAAACACCATACAAGAAGTTGTCGAAGCAGAATGGGAACCCTAGATATCTCAAGCTGTCAAAATTCCTTCTAAGGAGGAAACATGACTAATCTCTGCCGCCTGCCATATCTGGTATGCTGTACAGGTTGCTCTAACTGTCTCCTAGCATGTCAATGGGTTGCGTGACCACCAATGGATGGTCCGTAAGAATTGGTCCTCCTGAGACCAATCCTTCCACAGCAGCCCCGCCGCCCTCGCCCATGTACACTAAAACAGTGCATGGTCCACCGACTCATCGGCTCTACAAGCTCCGCAGTCAGGGGGCAGCCTCAATCTCCGTCCGCTGAGTACTGCTCTTGTCGGAAGCCGATCCCAGACGACCTTCCATAAGAACAGTGCGACCCTCGGATGGAGGCCTAGGCGCTAGACCCAGGCACACTCCGGATCTGGCTCATACTCCGGCCGGAGCACTCGAGAGAGATCCCTCACCCTAACACCGGTCCTACATGACGTGCTCCACACCCGTGTATCTGGACCTGCATACCCCGGAATCAAAAGGGACTGGACCCTCTCAGCTAGGTGAGTCCCAAACATATGACCCAACCTAGCCTCATCCCAAGCAGCCCTGCCAGGGACAAAGAGGTCGCAAACCTACAGTCCCTCCACTGCCTCAATGTCAACCATAGTCGGCCAGAGTCTCAAAGATAGGGCATCCACCCATGGGTCGCCAACCACATCGATACTCCGGCCATCGCCTATCAACCATCTAGTATTCTCCACAATTGTGAGGAGGTATCTTGTAATCTCTCGCTACATAAATGAGCAACGACGCCCATTGCGAATTGCCCCTACCGTGCCCGTCCGGCCATATTTGCCAGTCATGGTCTGACTCTAGAACCTCTGCGGCTCCAATGTGAATCGAGCTGCATGTCGGGCAATCAACGCTTCGCACCTCTCCAGAAGAGAAAACACATCGAGGCCACCCTCCCTCATTGGTAGGCAGACACTCTCCCATGCCACTAAGTGCATTCCGTGACTCCCTCCATACGACCCCCACAGGAAGCTCCAAAGTAGCCGCTCGATTCTCATCAGCACTGTTTTCGGAACCACTATGTTTGCCATGAAGTGGACATGCATGAAAGCTAGCACTGGTCTAATCAACATCAATCTACCCATCATAAAGAGTGAAGATGCCCTCCAGTCTGCTCTAAATCCTCTGCACCAGATTGGAGTACTCGGCCACCCGCAACCTTCTACCCATAATGGGTACTCCTAGATAGCTCCAGGTCCCATCCTGTACCGGCATCTCCAGTATCCCTTGAATCTTCTGCCTAACCCTATGCTCAATGCTAGGGCTGAAAAGAGATGGTTGACTTCTGAAGGTTTACCTTCTGCCCCGACACTGCACAGTACTCGGCTAATACTCTCCTAAGGACTCGTGCATCCGCTGCCCGTGCCCTGGCCAGGAGGAGACAATCGTCTGCGAACAATAAATGTGATATAGACCGAGACCCTGGGACGGGAACAAACGCCTCCAGCTTCTGGTTAGCACAAGCACCCCGCAGAGCCCGAGATAGGATATCTGAGCAGATGATGAATAAATATGGAGATAATGGACATCCCTGTCTAAGCCCTATAGTAGACCTAAAGAAAGAGGAAGGCATACCGTTAATCAAGATGGAAAACCTCGACCCCCGGACTGTATTCTTTTCATCCTTCTCTTCTGTCACCCTCTTCTTATCCTTTTACTATTGTTATTGTATCTATTCTGATCCTTAATAAATAGGTGAAAGCTTTTTGCTTCCTCCATTATCCAAAAAAAAGAAGTATTACAAGGGTTTTGTGCTCATATCTCAAATATTCATAATTATTAAAATTGTCAATCTTTTTTTAAATTAATTAAGTTGTTACATATATGAGAAATACCGAGAAATCCATGTTGGGTGTGGCCGCCTTTCATTGTTGGAGTGTACATCACATCCTTGGTCGGATTCATACGAGAGAAATTTTCTTTGGTAGCTAAAAGCATCTTTGGTTTGTTACAAAACAAATTTAATATTTAGCAAATAATTGTATTCTTACATATATGATGCAATGAGATATATTATATGGTAAGTCTCATGAGGAAGATAAACTCAATCATTTTTATAGCATGAACTTTATATTTTTCTTGCCCTTTCCCTCTAGCAGTGAAGGGGTGTATTCAACAAAGAAACGGAGTATTTGTAACCTTGTTATATAAGTACGGAAATAATAATGAATATCCCAGGGTCATTCATGAATGTGTTTGCCTTGTTATTCATTAAGGATACATGCATTTCGTTTCCATTGGCACTTTCTTACACAATATTTTTTTAACTTATTTTTATGACAATGTATAACTAGTTGGCTGCAAATAGGTGGGGTCGACCCGTGACCCGACCCGACCCGACCCGCGTAGACCCGACCCGACCCGAATTTTAGGACCCGCCGGTCCGGGTCGGGTCCTAAAATTGAACCCGAATCATTTTCTGGGTCGGGTCTGGGTTTACCAAACGGACTCGACCCGACCCGAATGGACCCGAAGAGAGAGAGGGGGAAAAAGCAAAAGAAAGTCTTTTTTTTTTTTTTTTTTTTTTTGGCGTGGGTTGTGGTACTGTTGGTCAGTGTGGGAGGATAGCAAGTTAGCAACAAGCATAGGTTCACAGAATCCAAAGGAACGTCGGCCCGTCAGGATTCTCTCTCGATCTATTACACTGTTGAGACCTCTGGTGTCTCGGTAGCTGGCTTTTTTTTTTTTCCTTCTGTTTTTTGGTTTTTGTTTCTTTTAACTTTTGAAGGGAGAAAGTGAGGGAACACTGCAACTGAATATGGGTCATGTGCCAGTTTTCTGTAATGGAATTGGATTTTGGAAGAAGGTCTGGGATTTTTTTTGTCCTCGTGAGAGGGGAGCTGGGAGACACCGAGTTCCGTCCAATTAGTCATATAGATAAAAAATAGTGTGATATGAAATTTGGCTTGTAGACCGACTTAGTTAGTAAGTCATGGGTCATCTGTTCTGACTGTAGCTCAATTGCAAAGTCTTTCAAGTCATGGGTCACCCAGCACCTCATAATTATGATATGACCAAATTAGATTTGTCCAAATTTTTTCCCAAAAGCACAAAAAAATTGGACCCGATTAGACCCAGACCCGACCCGAACCCGACTCAGACCCGACCCGCCCCAACCCGATCTTCAACCGGGTCGGGTCCGGGTCCAAAATTGGGACCCAAACAAAAAATCGGATCGGATCGGGGTCACCTAGGACCCGACCCGACCCATTTGCACCCCTAGACATGACACCCTCACAAAGAAAATCACTAGCCACCACTGTATAACCATAATTCCTTTTAGAGCATAATAGCATTTGAAAACTTAAAGATTTAGTTTAGTGAGATTTGATATTGTGAATATTAGAAAATGAAGATCTTATGTGAGTTATATAAAGAAATACAAGTGTTGTAGGAAGCATAGAGAGTTTGATGAATAAGAATTGTTTGATATCTGAATGATATTAATATTATTTGAAAATAAAAAGGATATCCATTAGTAGAACTTAGTATAAATACAAGGAATACAAGGAACATGTTGTAAATATAATCTTAATCATCCATGCCCTATCCAAGTGGCTTAAAGCATAATGAGAATCTCTATTGATGTATTGATGTATTGGAACATGCCATGCACCTAACCGAATATATTAATAAACACACATAAATATTAAAAAACTAACAATGGATTTCTTCTTAATCACCAAGCCCCCCCCCCTTAATCAATAGGATGGTTACTTTAAAATGGAAAGAGAATCTCCTATAAAATGATATTAATTTTTAACTCGATAAACTCTATCACGCACACAAGTGGTGAGAATTTTGTACAAATCGCGCTGTCCTGGAAGCATTTACTTACAACCCAATCGATTCTGCTGGAGAGAATCCGTCCTTAACAATGAACGTGGTCCAACCAATCAGCTTTCAGACTACATTAAAATAAACAAATCCCTGCCTAATAATTCCAAACTTCGAAGCCATGCTCCAGCCGAGCCGAGAGACAAAGCCGTGCAGCCGTACTCTCAAACTGTCTCTCTCTCTCTCACGCACATTTTTTCCTTCCATTTTTCCGAAAGATTTTCCTCCAAACAAATTGTTTCCTTCTTTTCCGCCACTAACAATCCTTTGAATCTCCCCCGTCTCTCCTTTCTCTCAAAGGAAGTTGTTTTTCCCCAGCCAAATACAGGACACACCCCCTGGCTTTGGCCGTGGCTGGTCTTATTCTCTCCAGTAGTCCAATGCCGACGCCAAGGCGGCCGTTTTCCTTCCTTCTCCTCCTACTCCGCACTTCCCTCGTCGCCCTCTCCCTCCTCCTCTTCCTCCTCGCCTGCAATGGCCTCGGCCTCGGTCTCCTCTGCCTCTCCAACGACCCTCCTTTCACTCCTCTGGGTGACCCCATCCCAATGACATCTTCGTTGCTTGTTTTGAGCGAAGAAACGCCAATCCTCACGCCCAGATCCCTCCACAGTGCTCACCTTTTGCATGAGGGCGGCCCTCCTTCCACGCCTCCGCTCGACCCGACACCAAAGATCGCTTCTTTGCACGCCCTGAGTGAAGAAATTTCAATCCCCAAGCCCGAAACTGATCAAAGGTCTCACCTTTTGCCTGAAAAAAGCCCTCCTTCCACTCCTTCGCGGAACCTGATCCCAAAGATCTTTTCTTTGCCCACCCCGAGGGAAGAAACCGGACTCCCCAAGTCCAAATCCCTCCAAGGTTCCCACTTTTTGCCGGATTCCAGCGATGGGCATCATCCTCCGCCCCAGTCCAACTTCTCTCTACCTTCCAGGAAGCCGAAGTGGTCGAAAAGGAGTAAGCTTTTTCTCAGGTTGCTTCGGCCCAGTGCTCGGTCAAGTCTGTTCTCTGCAAGAGTTGCCGAGTTCTTTCGTGGCTATCGCTCCAATTCCCCAAATTCTCCTTGTAAGCATCGTTTCTTCATGACTTGGATCTCCTCCTCCGTAGCTTTCGGCCCGAGGGAGTTGTTTGCAGTTGAGAGCTTGTTCAAATCCCATCAAGATGCCTGCTTGCTCATTGTTTCCAACACTATGGACTCGGCGAGAGGCGAGAAGTTGTTGAGACGCTTCTCCGAGAGGGCCTTTCGGGTGGTCGCCGTGTCCCCAGACTTTGGCTACCTCTTCAGGAACACGCCTGCCGAGCCTTGGTTCAATCGGCTCTTGAGAGGGGAAATCGATCCCGGAGAAGTCTCCCTTGGCCAGAATCTCTCCAACTTGCTCCGGCTTGCAATCTTGTACAAGTATGGAGGAGTCTACATTGACACTGATGTCATAGTTGTGAGAAGCTTCGGTGGTCTGAGAAATGCCATCGGAGCACAGTCTGCCGATGCCGACACCGGGAACTGGAGCCGGTTGAACAATGCTGTGATGGTATTTGATGAGAAGCATCCGCTCGTTTATGAGTTCATCGAGGAGTTCACGAGGACCTTCGATGGGAGCAAGTGGGGTCACAATGGCCCTTACCTTGTTTCGAGGGTGGTTGCGAGGGTGGCAGGGAGGCCTGGTTTTGAATTTAGAGTATTACCACCAGCGGCATTCTATCCGGTGGATTGGAGCAGGATAAGGGGCCTGTTTCGGGGACCCAGAGATGGGAGCCATTTGAAGTGGGTGGGGGCAAAGCACAAATCGATTCATAGAGAGAGCTTTGCTTTGCACCTGTGGAACCGGCAGAGTCGGAGATTTACGGTTGAGGAGGGGAGCGTCATTGGAAGAATAATGTCAGATTGCTGTCTGTTTTGCAATTCTTCAATGAATGCAATTTAAGTAGTAACAAAGAGCCATTTGGAGGATACAGTGATGATAAGTTGATCTCTGTTCTCCGTCTCTGATCACAACAAAGGGTAATGGATCCTTTGTAGAAGATAAACAACTCAAAAACTTTTCAAGAAAGGTGTATTCTTGATGAAGAATAATGGAGAAATGAGGTTAGGATGTTACTACTTGAAAATTGACTCAAATTTCATTGATTCAAGTGTATTTTCTGAAGTTACAAAGCTAGAAAATTTATAGGCAAATTTCCGTACGAATTTACACTTATTAATGACACAACTTTCTAAGAGACAAGAACCAAGTTCCTAGAACATATTCAAAGTAATAATAAATTCTTCCCAAGAAATGAAGTTCATGAAACAGAAAATTCATGAACCACAGAAACCAAAGAGACAAAACATAAATTCTTCCCAACCAACGAAGTTCATGAATCAGAAAATTCATGAACTACAAAAACCAAAGAGACAACATTAACTAACCTTGGAAACCAAAAAAACAAAAGCTATAAGTCAAAGAGACAAAACATATGTCTAGCTTGCAATTTCTAACAGCCCCCCTTAAGCTAGACAATCGTCATACCCAATTTCTTCTTCAAATGCTTGTATATGTCCACTTTCAAAGCTTTTGTAAGGGTATCAGCAATTTGTTCTTGTATCTTGCAAAACTTCACATTCACGTCACCATCCTTCACTAAGTCACGAATAAAATGATACTTGATTCTTATATGCTTACTCCAGCCATGAAAAACTGGATTTTTGGTGAGAGAAATAGTTGATTTGTTGTCACAAAATAATGTAATACCTTCTTGTTGTGAATGCTTGAGCTCCTCTAAAATCCATTTTAGCCAAAGTGCTTGACAAGATGCAAAAAATAAAGAGATGTACTCTGCTTCAGCTGTATAAAGTGTCACCACTGATTGTTTCTTTGAAGCCTATGAAATAGCTCCTGAACCAATGTTAAAAATATATCTGGAAGTGCTCTTGCTATCATCAACACTTCCTCCCCAATTGCTATCACAATAGCCAACCAACCTTGTATTTTCAACACTTGTATAGTGAATGCCTTCGTCAATAGTTCCACTTACATACCTTAGAACTCTTTTTCCAGCTCTCCAATGATTTCTTGTTGGTGCTTCCATGAACCTACTAAGCATGCTCACTGAATACACAATGTCTGGCCTTGTAGTTGTCAAGTACATAAGACTACCAACAAGTCTTCTATAAAGTGTTGCATCAACACTTTTCTCACTATCAAATTTGCTTAGCTTTAAGCCTACTTCCATAGGTGTGTTCAATGGAGTGACATCCTCCATTCTAAATATCTTCAATAAGTCTCTTGCATACTTCTTTTGAGAAATGAAAATTTCTCTTTCACTTTGCTTAACCTCAATGCCAAGAAAGCAATGTAGGAGACCCATATCAGTTATCTCGAACTCATGATTCATAGCTTCTTTGAACTCTTCACACATACATGAATTATTGCTGGTAAAGATTAAATCATCAACATAAAGACAAACAATCAAAATCTCACATTGCTTGCCTTCTTTGGTGTAGAGAGTATGCTCAAATGGACACTTCTTAAATCCTTTCTTCATAAAATATTCATCAATTCGGCTGTACCAAGCTCTACGAGCTTGTTTCAAACTATAAAGTGCCTTCCTTAATTTGCACACCTTTTTTTCTTCTCCCTTCTTCACATATCCGAGTGGTTGGTTTACATATACTTTCTTCTTCAAGATAGTCATTTAAAAATGCTGATTTCACATGCATCTGAAAAATTTTCCATTTCTGTTGAGCTGAAAGTACTAGCACCATTCGAATGGTTTCAAGCCTAGCAACCGGTGCAAACACTTCTTGGAAATCAATGCCATACTTTTGCTTGTAGCCCTTCACCACCAAACGAGCTTTGTGCTTGTCAATTTCTCCTTGTGAGTTCAACTTGGTTTTGTAAACCCACTTCACATCAATTGCCTTCTTGTCATTAGGAAGTTCAACAAGCTTCCATGTTTTGTTTTTTCGAATTGCATCCATCTCTTGGTCCATAGCATACTGCCACTTTTCTTTTTTATTAGCTTCTTCAAAGCTAATTGGATATGCATCTATGAATAATGCAAAATCTATAATATCTTCATCATCAAGGATATTTCTAGTAGCTTCATAAATACCTTGTATGCTTCTTGTCCTTCTAGGAGGGGCACTAGAACTTGATGAAGATGCAGAAGAAGATGAAGATGAAACTAGAGATTGAGGTGGAGTGTGCACTTCTTCATATTCTTGCTCAATGCTTTCTTCTTCCATATCAACTTGGACAGATTTGCCTTTCTCTCCTTCTTGATTGAAGATCCAAAACTTTTCTTCATTGAACTTCACATCCCTACTCACAATAAGCTTCTTTGTGATGGGATTATAGAGCTTGCAGGCTTTAGAATTTTCTGCATAGCCGATGAAGATGCACTTTTCTGATTTCTCATCTAACTTCTTCTTTGTCAAGTCCGGAATATGTGCATAAGCAACACACCCAAAAATTCTCAAGTGATCAACACTAGGCTTGCGACCACTCCAAATTCCTTCAGGAGTTCCACCTTGTATACTTTTTGATGAAGATCGATTCAATAGATAGACCGCACATGCCACCGCTTCAGCCCAAAAAGTATTAGGCAACCTTTTGGCCTTCAACATGCTTCTTGCTAACTCCATAATTGTCCAGTTTTTTCTTTTCGCGACGCCATTTTGTTGAGGAGTATGTCGTACAGTCATTTGATGTCGAATCCCACAATTCTTCAGAAAAGTATTGAATTCACCATCCATGTATTCACCACCACGATCAGTTCGCAACATCTTTATTTTGTAATCACTTTGCCTTTCAACTAAAGATTTGAAACTCTTGAAAATGACGAAGACTTCTGATTTTTGTTTTAAGAAATAAATCCATGTCTTTCTAGAAAAATCATCAATGAATGTAAGAAAATATCGATTACCTCCAACAGAAGTTGTTTGCATTGGCCCACAAAGATCTGAATGAATCAACTCAAGAGGACTAGATGCTCTCCAAGACTTCCCCGCCGGAAAAGAATTACGATGATGCTTGCCAAGTACACATCCTTCACAAACTTGCTTTTGGAGATCAATGTTTGGCAATCCTTCAACAAGATTCTTCTTGCTCATAAAAGACAAGGTCTTGAAACTCAAACGACCAAATCTAAAGTGCCAAAGCTATAACTTGTCCTTGATGGTGGTGCTGAAACAAGAATCAACTTGGGCATAAAACTTTAAGAAAAATATCTTACTTGTTGTCATCTTCACCATTGCAATGAGAACTCCTTGCTTGTCCTTGATTTCACATGTGT
The DNA here is from genome assembly GCF_009389715.1 of Phoenix dactylifera. Taxonomy (NCBI): domain Eukaryota; kingdom Viridiplantae; phylum Streptophyta; class Magnoliopsida; order Arecales; family Arecaceae; genus Phoenix; species Phoenix dactylifera. The sequence goes on along the minus strand of NC_052396.1, from coordinate 16,443,541 downwards.
CTTCCTTGAGATTTAGGTGATATCCTCCAATGAGGAGTTGTCCGACACTCAAGAGATTGTGCTTGAGTCCAGAAACATAGAAAACTTTGGAGAGGCGCTTCATCCCCTTCTTGGTTTGCACAAGTATATCACTGCATCCTTTGACAGCAAGTCTTTTATCATCACCAGTTCTGACCTCTCTTTGGATAGATTCATCAAGTGTTACAAACACCTTCTTGTTTCCGGTCATATGATTGCTACAACTGCTGTCTAAGTACCAGACTTCATCATAAGAAACTTCCTGCACATTACAAGCAAGAAAAATAAACTCTTCCTCTTTAGTTTCATCATTAGCGTGCATGAAATTGGACTCTTTCTTCTCCTCCGCAAGTCTTTTCCGCAAAATTTAATTGTATGACCATATTTAGAACAATAATAACACAGAACATGGGCCAAGGAACTTCGTCCTCTTCCTCTTCTCAAAGAAGAAGACACATTTTCCTTTTTGTCATCATCTTGTTGTCTTCCTTCATTGCCTCTTCCTCCGTAGCCTCTACCTCTTCCACGGTAGGTGCCTCTTCCTCTTCCTCTTCTCAAAGTAATTTGAGTCTTGAATGCTTATTCAATAGGAGAAGAATCATATTGCTTCATACGCAACTCATGAGATTGTAAAGAACCCAACAAGCTTTCTACTGAAAGTGTTGACAAATCTTTCGATTCTTCAATTGCAACAACAATAGACTCAAACTTTCGTATCAAACTTCTAAGGATTTTTGCAACAATCTTTTGATCTTGAATCTTGTCTCCATTTACTCTTAATTGATTAGAAATAGAGATGACTCAGTTGAAGTAATCTTCAATGGATTCCGAGCCTTCATCTTGAGTGAGTCAAACTCACTCCTTAGAGTTTGAACTCTCACCATCTTGACTTTGTCCTCTCCTTTGTAAGAGGCATAGAGTGTGTCCCATGCTTGCTTGGCTGAAGTTGATTCGCAGATCCTCTCAAATATGGGAGCATCTACCGCTTGATAGATAAAAAATATAGCTTTTTTATCTTTCTTCCAATTGAGGATGATAGTGTTATTTTGATGATTAACAAGCAATAATCGAGAGTATGTTATAAGTTAATTCGATACTTCATTTATAAGTCTGTTACTCTCAGTATATTTGTATAATAAGTTAAAGATGCATTTATTGTTTACTTGGATGAATCTAACCTTGAGTTGCAGCAAAGTGTGGATTGAGTCGACCCAAAGGATGATTGAGTCGGCTCCGGCACATCAAGAAAGCATTTGGCACACTTCTGCAAAAATGACACAGATGAACAGTAAGTTGGGTCGACCCAAGGAAAGCATGAGTCGACCCAAACATCAGGCTTCTCAACTCAGAAAATAGTTCTCTGAAAATACTGAGAGGGTCAACCCAAGATAAAGTTGAGTCGACCCAAGCTTGAGTCGACCCAAACCCTGAGTGGGTCGACCCAAAGGCAAGACAGAATAGATGACAGAAAAGGTTCTCTGGAAACCCTGAGAGGGTCGACCCAAGAAGAAGTTGAGTCGACCCAACTGAACCTTGAGTCGACCTAAAGAAATGTTGGGTCGACCCAAGTAAAGGAAGGCTGAATTGCAAGTTTCTGTGGTTCGGAGAGGGTCGACCCAAGAAAAGTTTGAGTCGACCCAAGTGAAAGTTGGGTCGACCCAAGGACAGGTTGAGCCGACCCAAACACGGGCAGAAGCATAACGGCTAGTTCTGCAGAAGTACTTTTTGTCCTTCCAACAGTGAGTAACGGCTAGTTTTTGAATTCTAACCATTGGCGCTTGTCCAATGGATGAAGAAAACTATTTAAAGTGGCACTATTCATAAGAGAGAACATCCTTTTGCAAGAATATCAAAGAGTATACAAGAAAGACAAAGTGCCCTAATCTTCTTCATCCAAGTGCTTCATTCAAGAGTCAAAAGAAAGTGGTTGAGCAGATTCAAAGAGTCATTAAGAGCTCCATCCACCCGTGAAGAGTGAAGCATCCTTGACAAAGAAGAGAGAAGTTATATCAAGCGATAACTATTCTCTAAACTCTTCTTTGTAGATTATATTGTTATATTTGCTCATCTAGGAGTTTAAATCTTCTTCCTTTGTTTATTAAACTACTTGTAAAGGTTGGTTGGTTAGCCCGCAAAACCAACGGAATAGGTTGATTGGTGAACCCGGAAAACCAATTGTAAAAGTTCGTTGGTGAGCCCGTAAAACCAACATAGGTTCGTTGGTGAGCCCGTAAAACCAACATAGGTTTTTGGTAAACCCGGAAAACCAAAGTGTAAAGGTTTTTGGATTGTGAGCCCGAAAAATAATCCAACTGTAATCCGCGGAATTATAGTGAATTCCCAAGGGGTCGCTTGGGGAGTGGACGTAGGTGCTAAGGAGAGCACCGAACCACTATACTTCTTGTTGTTTGCATTGTAATTTGTTTAAGTTCACTAACTCATCATTTAACACAAGTAAGATAGTTAAAATTAAAAGAAACCAATTCACCCCCCCCCCTCTTGGCTTGTCACCTTGGGCAACAAGTGGTATCAGAGCAAGGTGCTCCAATAATACTCATTGATCTCACAATCAAGAGTTAAAAATCATGACAACCCAAGTGGGATGTTCTATGAGTGAGGGACAATTCACAAATAGACCACCTCTATTTAATGGCACAAACTACACATATTGGAAAGCTAGGATGAGGATATTCATTCAAGCTTTAGACTATGAATTATGGTACATCATTACTAGAGGGCCTCACACACCCACACTTAATATAGAGGGCACTATCATACCCAAACCAGAAATGGATTGGAATGAAAGTGATAGAAGATTGGCACAGTTAAATGCAAAAGCTATAAATGTACTTTATTGCTCATTAGATGTAAGTGAATTTAATAGAATATCTACTTGCATCTCTGCTAAAGAAATTTGGGACAAACTTGAGGTCACTCATGAAGGGACCAATCAAGTTAAGGAGTCAAAAATAAACATATTAGTACACAAGTATGAATTGTTTAAAATGGAATCTACTGAGTCCATAACTGATATGTTTACTCGTTTTACTGAAATTATAAATGGGCTTAAGAGTTTAGGAAAGTCTTACACTAACTCTGAATTGGTGCGAAAAATTCTCAGGTCTCTACCAAGAATTTGGGAGGCCAAGGTAACCGCAATTCAGGAAGCTAAGGACCTCAACACACTGCAATTAGAGGAACTTCTAGGATCACTCATGACCCATAAGTTGACAATGAGGCAAAATTCGGAAGATGAGGTCAAGAGAAGAAAGCCCATTGCCCTAAAGACTACCATCACTAAACAACAAACTGAATCAGAAGATTCAGATGATGATGATGAATTTGATGAAGAAGGGATGGCTATGCTTGGAAGAAAATTCAGAAAATTTATGAGAGGTAAGAACAGATTTTATAAAAAGAAACCCTTCCTCAAAGGTAGCTCAAACAAAGAAAAGGGTAAGGACAAAGAAAAGGAAAAAGAAACTCCTATTTGCTATGAGTGTAACAAACCTGGGCATTATAAGATAGATTGCCCAAATTTGAAATGGATGGCAAGAAAACTGAAAAAGAAGAACTTCATGGCTGAATGGAGTGAAAGTGAGGAGTCAAGTTCGGAAGAGGAAGATCATCAAGAGACGGCCCAAATGTGTCATATGGCCAATGACGATGAGGTAGATTCTGAACTTGAATGTGATTTTACTGTTGATGAATTACATGATGCATTCTTAGAACTCATGGAAGAACATAAGAAACTTATCAATAAAAATAAAGTTCTAAAAGAAGAAAATCAATCTCTTATCAAAGATAAGTTAAAACTATCTCATAACTATGAAACATTAAGTAGGAAACTTACAAATGAAACCAAGAATCTAATTGCTGAAAATATCAAGTTAAAAGAAGATGCTGAAAAATATAAATTCTTAGTAGATAAGTTTACACTTAGTTCTATCAAATTAAATATGATTCTTGATAGTCAAAAAGCTGTATATGATAAGGCTGGATCAGGATATAAAACAAATAGAAAACAAAAATTTTTAAAGAACATTTTTGTAAAAGCTAAAAATGAAAATATTACTTGTCATTGCTGCAATAAATTAGGACATAAAGCATATGAATGTAACTATAGAAAGTCCAGTCAAAACAAATTAAGTAATAATCATAAGATTAAATTCAAGAAAGTTTGGGTTCCAAAAGGAACATCAAGTACTAACCCTAAAGGACCCAACATAGTTTGGGTACCTAAAGCTCTTTCTTGATCTTGATTGCAGGGGTGTCTTCAGCTGATAAAGTGGAAAAATGATGGTATCTAGATAGCGGCTGTTCAAGACACATGACCGGTGACGTAGACCAATTTGTCACCTTGGAATCAAAGAAGGGTGGAGTAGTAACCTATGGAGACAATGGTAAAGGGCACATCATTGGAAAGGATAAAATTTTCATTACTCCATCCATTTTTATAGAAAATGTCTTATTAGTTAAGGGTTTGAAACATAACCTGCTTAGCATAAGTCAATTTTGTGATAAAGGGTTTAAAGTCACATTTGAAGCATCAGCATGCATAATCACAAATTCTAAAGATAATAGCATTGTACTTGTAGGACAAAGGCAAAGAAATATTTACTTGGTAGATCTTCATGATTTAGGCAAGAAAAATGGATTATGCTTAATTACTAATGAAGAAAAGAAAAATGAAACAAGTTGGCTTTGGCATCGTAGACTAGGACATACTAGTATGGAATTAATATCAAAACTAGTCAAGAAGGAATTAATAAAAGATGTGCCAAAACTGATTTTTGAAAAAGACAAAAATCTGTGGACCATGCTCATTAGGAAAACAAACTAAATTATCTTTCAAATCAAAGAATATAGTATCAACAACTAGGCCTTTTGAACTCATACACATGGATTAATTTGGACCCACTAGAACTGCGAGTCTAGGAGGAAAGAAATATGGACTAGTAATTGTAGATGATTTCTCAAGATATACATGGGTTTCATTTTTGGCACATAAGAATGAAGCATTTTCAGAATTCTTGAAACTATATAGTAATATCATAAATGAAAAGAAGCTCACCTTAGTAGCAATTCGAAGTGATCATGGTACTGAATTTGAAAATCAACACTTTGAAGAATTTTGAAATAAAAATAGTATTTCACATCAATTCTCAGCACCTAAAACGCCTCAACAAAATGGGGCTGTTGAAAGAAAAAACAGGACATTGGCAGAAATGGCACGCACGATGTTGTGTGAGTCAAATCTTCCAAAGTACTTTTGGGCTGAAGCTATAAACACTGCTTGCCATATTCTAAATCGGGTTTTAATACGACCAATAACCAAGAAAACTCCTTATGAACTTTGGAAGAATAAGAAACCAACTGCTAAATATCTTAGAGTATTTGGATGTAGATGTTTCATCTTAAACAATGGCAAGGAGGATCTAAGTAAATTTGATGCCAAGTCAGATGAAGGTATCTTCTTAGGATACTCCACATCTAGCAGGGCATGCAGAGTATTTAATAAAAGAACTCTTGTAGTGGAAGAGTCAGTTAATATCATATTTGATGAGTCTGATAGTGAGTCTGCTAGGAAAGAAAATATTCTTGATGATGATACAGGAATTATCGACTTTGAAAAGTTGAATATTGATGACGTGCCAATTCAAGATAAGGGAGATGATTGCGTGCCACCACAATCTCAAAACTTGCCAAAGGAATGGAGGTATGCATATGGACACCCTAAAGACTTAATCATTGGTGATCCATCTCAAGGGGTAAGAACTCGATCATCTCTTAGAAATTTAAATGATTATCTTGCTTTTGTTTCACAATTAGAACCTAAGACTTATGAAGAAGCTGAAAAAGATACTAATTGGATAAATGCCATGCAAGAAGAATTAAATCAATTCAAAAGAAGTAATGTATGGACATTAACTGAAAGACCAATGCATAATTCAGTAATTGGAACAAAATGGATCTTTAGAAATAAATTAGATGAAAATGGGTTAGTTATAAGAAATAAAGCTAGACTTGTAGCTAAGGAATACAATCAAGAAGAAGGAATAGATTTTGATGAAACATTTGCTCCTGTACCTAGATTAAAGGCCATTAGACTACTTCTAGCATTTGCATGTTTCATGGATTTCAAATTGTATCAAATGGATGTAAAAAGTGCATTCTTAAATGGTTTTATTGAGGAAGAAGTATATGTAGAGCAACCTCCTAGTTTTGAGAATCATGAATTGCCAAATCATGTGTTTAGACTACATAAGGCATTATATGGATTAAAGCAAGCACCTAGGGCTTGGTATGATCGATTAAGCAAATTTCTGCTTAATAATGACTTTAGTAGAGGAAATGTAGATAAAACACTATTTCTCAAAAGAAAGGACAAAAATCTATTAGTCGTACAAATATATGTAGATGACATAATCTTTGGTGCCACAAATGATACTCTTTGCAAAAAATTTGCTGATTTAATGCATGGAGAATTCGAAATGAGTTTGATGGGAGAACTAAATTTCTTTCTAGGATTACAAATCAAACAAACTAAAGAAGGCATTTTCATTCATCAAACTAAGTATACAAAGAAAATACTAAAGAAGTTTGGGAATGAAAATCATAAGGGAGTAGGTACTCCAATGAATCCTACTAGTAAGCTAGACAAAGATGAAAAAGGGAAGAGTATTGATATTAAGCTTTATAGAGGACTAATTGGATCCTTGCTCTACCTTACTGCTAGTAGACCAGACATCGTATTTAGTGTAGGAATATGTGCTAGATACCAATCAGATCCTAAGGAGTCACATTTAAGTGCTGTTAAAAGAATCCTTAGATATTTAAGAGGAACTACGAATATAGGATTATGGTACTCAAGAGACTCCTGTCTAGATTTGCTTGCATACTCAGATGCTGATTTTGCTGGATGCAAATTAGATAGGAAGAGCACTAGTGGTACATGTCAATTCTTAGGAAACAACTTAGTATCATGGTTTAGCAAAAAGCAGAATTCAGTGGCACTGTCAACAGCTGAAGCTGAATATATAGCTGCTGGTAGTTGTTGTGCTCAAGTACTATGGCTTAAGCAACAACTAGAGGACTATGGAGTTAAGCTAGATAATATTCCTATTAAGTGTGATAATGCTAGTGCCATCAATCTTACTAAAAATCCGGTTCATCATTCTAAAGCCAAACACATAGAAATACGATATCATTTTATTAGGGATCATGTGCAAAATGGAAACATATGTATTGAGCATATATGCACTGAAAAACAATTAGCCGACATATTTACAAAACCCTTGAGTGAAGATAGATTCTGCACGCTAAGGAGGGAATTAGGCATATGTGATCCTTTTTATTGAAGAGATATAAAAGGGAGCAAGCTGTCTCATGATACATTCCTCCCATTTCTAAAAATCCATGAAACATGAGTCAAACTTGTCATCTATAGATTTCCTACTCATGTATCATTGTCCCAGAAAGAATTTATAAGGATTGGAAGCAAGAAAATTTTTAGAAGCAAAAAGGAATAAAAAAAAAATTCTGAACTTGGGTTGACCCAACCCAGAATAGGGTCGACCCAACGTTGAGTCGACCCAAGAAAATTCTTGAGTCGACCCAACGTCGGGACCCCACTATTAAAAGGGGGACCCGAGAGCTCTTTTAGGGCACTGTTTGCCCTTGTCCTCTTCTGAAAACCCTATTCCTCACTCTCCAAACTCCTCCAATCATCTCCAAACAGTAGATTACTTTAAGATCTTGGAGAAATGGGACCCAACAGAGCCGTAGCCAAGAGATCCGGAAGAGTCTCACGGATCCAACGTGAGGAAAGACATGCTACGGAGCCATCTACAGTGTCTCCACAACGTGAGGCACGTGCAGAGCCACCTCCTCCTCCTTCCCCCTCAGTAATACTTGCAAGATTTGCGGGGAGACCAGTTACAACGGGGAGAAGGATCCATTCCGAGTTCTTTGATCAAGAAGGGTTCCGTTTGAGGGAATGGATCCAAAGGCAAGGTTGGGAGTATCTTTGCTCCCTAGATGTGATGATCTACCCCGGATTAGTTCGGGAGTTCTATGCCTTCCTCAAAACTGGAATGGGAGGGCTTATTTCGGAAGTTCGAGGAGTTAGGGTTCGAGTTTCTGAGGAGAGTTTGAGTGAGCTACTTCATCTTCCATGTGAAGGAGCCACTCCAGAAAAGCCTGAAAATAAGATGAGAGCCCTACAGTTGATAATGGAAAATGAAAACTTCGACTTTTCCGAGAAGGTAATAGCTAGCTCTCTTTCTGCTGAAATGAGGTTATTGCTCAGTATCATAAATAGGATTTTATTTCCGAAGAGCGGGAGATTCGATCTCATCACAGAGCGAGATCTAGTAGTGATGGAGCATATTATTTAGGGTATTCCCCTGAATCTCCCGGCCATGATCCTGAGGCAGATGAGGAAGGTGATCTGCAACTCCAGAGTATCTCTGCCTTATGGTATGATACTCACCTTGATCTTCTGACAGCACGACATATCTGTCGAGAGGGAGATCTCCAGGCAGCTACTTCATACTGATACATATACTGCACGATCACTTATACTTATGGGCTATGAGAAAGTGAACGGGCAGTGGGTTCATACTGGAGCAGGGATTCAGGGTGATGCACCAGAGGGTGATGCACCAGATATTGGAGACCCTATCCCTGAGGATGAGGAGCATATGGATCATCCTACTGCACCTTCAGAGGCTGGACCATCGTCATCTGTTCCTACGGGAGATACAGATGAGTTCTGGAGTAGGATGACAGAGCTTTTGTCAGCTCAGGCGAGGACTATCACTGATGGGCTGATGAGCAGATTAGACATCATGTCTGCTGATATCAGTGATCTAAGGGAGCAGATGGGAGCTCTACGGAGAGAGAGAGAGACTCATGGACCATCTGTGCCACAGGCTGCTGAGTCAGAGATTTCGGCACAAAGTCATCCAGCTCATCGTGCTCCACGTCAGACTCAGTCTCATCAGGCTCGACCTCTCCTCGCCACGTACACTAGGAGGATGAGGACTAGATCCCAGCCATTAGATACTTCCTAGGCTGATATTAGTATTTCTGTTTAGAGCCTAGGATAGGTATCTAGTTCTCATATGTATTTTGTGTTTATCATGTACTTTGAACTTTGATTGAGGAACATTGTATTTGCTTTTGTTTTTGGCATGATTTTACTAAAATGTTCCTATTTTGATCAATGAAGTTTGAATGTTTGTTATTTATTGTGTCTATTCCCATGCACCTATTTGATGATAACAAAAAGGGGGAGAAGTAAAGAAAGAGAAATAAGTTGTGTAAGAAAAGAGAAATAACTTATAAAACAAATTGAAAATTATAATGGGAAAGCATATACATTTTAGGGGGAGCAATTTGTAACAATGAGAACAATCAAATCTAAAATTTCTATTAAATTTCAGAATTTGGTACATAGAATTTCAGAATTTGGCACGCACCTTTCACACCTCGATACATAACCTGAAACTCATGCTTTATCTCAAATTTTTGGAGTTTCATCTTTAATTAAATATAAATGAAAGGGGGAGCAATTCAAAAAGTTAAATTGGAAATATTTGAATGATATAGGGGGAGACTTCACTCTCATATTTGAAAAGCTGAAATTCAGCAACTTGAGCCCTTTTAAAACTGATTTTAAGACAAGTATCAATAGGCTCATACTCTATATTTTGTAATCATCAAAAAGGGAGAGATTGAGGATGATAGTGTTATTTTGATGATTAACAAGCAATAATCGAGAGTATGTTATAAGTTAATTCGATACTTCATTTATAAGTCTGTTACTCTCAGTATATTTGTATAATAAGTTAAAGATGCATTTCATTGTTTACTTGGATGAATCTAACCTTGAGTTGCAGCAAAGTGTGGATTGAGTCGACCCCGGCACATCAAGAAAGCATTTGGCACACTTCTGCAAAAATGGCACAGATGAACAGTAAGTTGGGTCGACCCAAGGAAAGCATGAGTCGACCCAAACATCAAGCTTCTCAACAACTCAAAAAATGGTTCTCTGAAAATACTGAGAGGGTCGACCCAAGATAAAGTTGAGTCGACCCAAGCTTGAGTCGACCCAAACCCTGAGTGGGTTGACCCAAAGGCAAGACAGAACAGATGACAGAAAAGGTTCTCTGGAAACCCTGAGAGGGTCGACCCAAGAAGAAGTTGAGTCGACCCAACTGAACCTTGAGTCGACCCAAAGAAATGTTGGGTCGACCCAAGTGAAGGAAGGCTGAATTGCAAGTTTCTGTGGTTCTGAGAGGGTCGACACAAGGAAAGTTTGAGTCGACCCAAGTGAAAGTTGGGTCGACCCAAGGACAGGTTGAGCCGACCCAAACACGGGCAGAAGCATAACGGCTAGTTCTGCAGAAGTACTTTTTGTTCTTCCAACAGTGAGTAACGGCTAGTTTTTGAATTCTAACCATTGGGGCTTGTCCAATGGATGAAGAAAACTATTTAAAGTGGCACTATTCATAAGAGAGAACATCATTTTGCAAGAATATCAAAGAGTACACAAGAAAGACAAAGTGCCCTAATCTTCTTCATCCAAGTGCTTCATTCAAGAGTCAAAAGAAAGTGGGTGAGCAGATTCAAAGAGTCATTAAGAGCTCCATCCACCCGTAAAGAGTGAAGCATCCTTGACAAAGAAGAGAGAAGTCATATCAAGCGATAACTATTCTCTAAACTCTTCTTTGTAGATTATATTGTTATATTTGCTCATCTAGGAGTTTAAATCTTCTTCCTTTGTTTATTAAACTACTTGTAAAGGTTGGTTGGTTAGCCCGCAAAACCAACGGAATAGGTTGATTGGTGAACCCGGAAAACCAATTGTAAAGGTTCGTTGGTGAGCCCGTAAAACCAACATAGGTTCGTTGGTGAGCCCGTAAAACCAACATAGGTTTTTGGTGAACCCGGAAAACCAAAGTGTAAAGGTTTTTGGATTGTAAGCCCGGAAAATAATCCAACTGTAATCCGCGGGATTATAGTGAATTCCCAAGGGGTCGCTTGGGGAGTGGACGTAGGTGCTAAGGAGAGCACCGAACCACTATACTTCTTGTTGTTTGCATTGTGATTTGTTTAAGTTCACTAACTCATCATTTAACACAAGTAAGATAGTTAAAATTAAAAGAAACCAATTCACCCCCCCTCTTGGCTTGTCACCTTGGGCAACACCAATATTCTTTCAACTCACCGAGTTGTTGATTTGTGAGTGTTGCAACATTTTTCGGTTCTACAAAATCGGTCTCCACAGGATCCCATAAATCTTGAGATCCATATAGAACCTTCATCTTAATGCTCCATTGATGATAATTCTTCCCGTTGAGCAAAGGAAGTTGTGTTGTTAGAAACCATTTCTCCCTTGTAAGAACCCTGTGTAGATCGAGCTATGGCTCTGATACCACTTTGTAGAAGATAAACAACACAAAAACTTTTCAAGAAAGGTGTATTCTTGATGAAGAACAATGGAGAAATGAGGCTAGGATGTTACTACTTGAAAATGGACTCAAATTTTATTGATTCAAGTGTATTTTCTAAAGTTACAAAGCTAGAAAATTTATAGGGAAATTTTCACACGAATTTAAACTTATTAATGACACAACTTTCTAAGAGACAAGAACCAAGTTTCTAGAACATATTCAAAGTAATAATAAATATAGGCAAATTTTCATACGAATTTACACTTATTAATGACAACTTTCTAAGAGACAAGAACCAATTTCCTAGAACATATTCAAAGTAATAATAAATTCTTCCCAAGAAACGAAGTTCTTGAAACAGAAAATCCATGAACCACAGAAACCAAAGAGACAAAACATAAATTCTTCCCAACCAATGAAGTTCATGAATCAGAAAATTCATGAACCACAAAAACCAAAGAGACAACATTAACTAACCTTGGAAACCAAAAAAACAAAAGCCATAAGTCAAAGAGACAAAACATATGCCTAGCTTACAATTTCTAACATGGATCACCTTAGTCCATTCCATGATTGCAGACTCTGCAGTGGATGAGCAATGTCACAGAGAAAGGAAGAACTTTTGCTTTGGTTACTCTTCCACTCAGCATGCACGTCCCACATATCTTGTTTAATAAGTGTTGTATTGGAAGTGCCATCAATAAACTTTGCTTATTGCCAAGTTTTTCACCCATTCTACCGTATCTGAAATAGTATCTATGAAGACAGGCCTTGAATAGGCCATGTTAGGCTGAATTCTGCAGGCCTAACCGACTTTAGCTTATGATCTGAGAAGAAACTAGAATAGAGGATCACGATCGTGATTACGATCCTATGCTTCATCTTTCTTGGAGCAATGAGGCTATGGAGTTGTAGTTAAAATTACTACTTGTCTCAAAAGCTTAAGCTGATAGGATGAGGTAGATTTATTTTATATATTTTATATTTTTCTAACACTCCCCCTCAGATGTGGGCCGGACATTTTTTAATGGGCGAGCCCAACACGTGAATTTTTTTTTTAATAATAGAGTTAAAGAGTGTGGATACAGGGTTCGCACTCAGTACCTTTGCTCTGATACCAAGTTGAAATCACCACTTGTCCCAAAAGCTTAAGCTAATAGGATGAGGTAGATTTATTTTATATATTTTATATTTTTCTAACAGTCGTGGCCAACTCCGTAGGCAATTAAACTCTCCGACTCTATAGGGAGTTAGAATGGTCGTCGGCCATTCCGTAGTGCCTATTCGCCCGCAATCCTCGCGGGCGGTGCAACCACCCTTGGGCTTATCCATTTGGAAGCCCTCTCTATAAAACCCCCTTGACCCTTAGATTAATCCACAACCTTCTCCTTCCCTCCCTCCGGCAGCTGACGTAACGCCACAACCGAGCTTCGCCGAGTCTTCTCCTCCCTTCTCCCTCTTCGTTTTTCTCTCTGTGCTCTGAGATCTCCTCTCTTCATCGGAAATGCTACCACCATCACTGCTAGGCCACCGAACCGAACCCGTCGGCTGAGATCCACCACCTCCGACTCACCGGTGAGTTTTTCTTTCTCCTGTTCTTCCATTCTCAGCCAAACTAAGTGTGTTCCCTTCCCCTATTTCAGGCAAAACTGAGATTGTTCTCAGTTTCTTCCTTCTTGTCGCCCACTGCAACGGCCGCCGGCCATCACTGTTGTCGGCTAGCCGTCGATCGGACGACGACCTCTGGCCACTCAGGCCCAGCCACCCCTTCCAACCTCTCCTCCCTCTATTCTTTCTTTTTCCCTTCCTCCCTAATTCTTTGTTCAACGAGATGGATAACGTTCCCTGTTGGGTCGTGTCCATCGTGGGCCGAGTTTGGGCCATGGTCACCCTGTTTGGGCTGTGTCCATTGCAGGCTGAGTTCGGGCCATATTCACCTTATTGGGTTGTGTCCATTATGGGCTAATTTTCGGCCCTGTTCACCCTGCTGGGTTATGTCCATTGTGGGCCGAATTTATTCATTTTGAGCCATGTTCATCCATTATGGGCCCTATTCACTTTGAGCCTATTCATCCATTGTGGGTCGTATTCACCTTGGGCATGTTCATCCATTATGGGCCGTATTCGTCTTGGGCCCTGTTTATTGTAGGCTGAATCCATTCATTTTGGGCCTTGTTTATCCATTGTGGCCCGTATTCATCTTGGGCCCATTCATCCATTATGGACCGTATTCACCTTAGGCCTGCTCATCCATTGTGGGTGGTATTCATTTAGGGCCTTGTTCATCCATTGTGGGTCATGATCATTTTGAGGTCGTTCTCTTATAGTGTTTAAGTTTGACCTCTGGAATGATGTAAAAATTAATAATATTTTAAAAAATATTAGATAGGTGTACCTGAACCATTTGTCTAAGGTGGAATTTAAAGCGAAAAGAGATAAGTAACCTAATATTTTAAAGAATATTTTTCAAACTATTTGGTAAAATAATTATCCATGGATTAAATTTTGATATATATTTTGTACTCAGTTAAATAGGCCAGGCATGCTAATCATTATTTTAAAATTATGTTATATGTTATGAAATATAAAAAATATGAACGGGCAAATTATGAAAAATTTATTTTATATGTATACATTCTCAGCATGGCTATAATTTGTTCTGGCACCGCCAATGAGGATTATTCGTTGGCCCTGTCAACTTGTAAGCTATAAGAAACTGATTTCAATATTGCACCATCGGCAATTAAAATAGTGGTATTTGGACAATGTTGCCACCTGTGGTTAATCACACTAGTTTTTGGTACTTTGTGTAACCCATGCCACTAGGTTACGTGGCCATAGCCTATTCATTTTGGAATTCTAGTATTAGTTTTTATAAAAATAATAATAAATTTTTAAAAAATACATTTATTGATGATTTATTTCTTAGTCAATATTTTGTGCTTTAATTAATTATTGGTTATGCTTTGACCCTATATTAAAGTATTATGTAGCTTATTGGGCTAGTGTAGCTCACTATCATATTTTTCTATTTTTTTTCATATTCAGATGCATGATCGCATAGGACTAGAGAGTACGTTAGATTTTTTGAAGATCCTTCAGATGATGGTATTTTTAGTCAGATTAGTTAGAGTATTTAATTTGATTTATATTATTAGTTAGCACATGTTATATTGAAACTATTGTTAGAATGATTTGAATAAATTATTGATTAAATAAATTTTTAGAATTTGCTTTGATATGATCTATAGTATTGCATGCTTGTACGGTCCGCTGTACATGCATGCGGTATCTATCACGCTCCGGGTTCGAGGCATGGCATATTTAGTAGTATCAGAGCCTAGGTTTTAGAATCCTTAGAATTCGTCGGAAAGATTGAAAGATGGATAGGAACTAGACAAGAGGACAATGTTAATTGCTTTTGTTAATAACTTTATGTTATTTTGTTTGAATGATATTTGTGATAGTTTTGTTTCACTGAATCAGAATGCCGCCTCGACGTGTTTGTAGTCAGAAAAAGGTAGTTGGGGGCTCTTAGGGTGGAGTCCCTACTAACCAAGCGGCCGAGACATCTTAAAGTCGGGGCACCAGAATGTGGCCTCCGAAATCACCAAGGAGGGGCTAGTCAATCAATTGTGATAAGCCAATTTTTGGTTAGTCAACAATAACTCCAGGAAATGTCGCTGGAAATCAAACTCGGGTGCTTGAACTGATTGAAGAGGTTGGGTTAGTTTGACAGCATAGGCAATAACCTTAGCATTCAGTCCAGCAGGATGTTGATTCTTCTAAGCAAAGAAAGAGTATAGCAGAATTTATGAAAATGGCTCCTTCGGCCTTTAAAGGTACCGCTAATCTTCAAGAAGCCGAAGTTTGGATTGATGAGATGGAGAAAGCCTTTAGGATAATGGAGTGCACTAATGAAAAAAAGGTCAGATTTGCCATTTGCATGCTTCAAGACAGAGCCCATCATTGGTGGAAGTCTGTGGAGCGCACATTGGTTCACGAGCATAAACCAGTTACCTGGCAGAGGTTTCGCACTGCCTTCTACTCCAAATATTTCTCTTCTAATTGCTTGAGGGAGTTAGAGAGGAAATTTCTCAATCTGTCTCAAGGAGCTATGATGGTGGATAAGTATGAGGCAGAATTTGACAGGCTACCTTAGTTTGCTCCCACCCTCATTATGCATGCAGAGTTTAGGATGAGGAGATTCGAAGAAAGGTTGAAGTCTCACTTACGTTAGGTTTTCGCCATAATGCACTCAGCAAACTATGATAATATGATATATAGGGCCAAGAATATGGAAATTATCCGTAAGGAAAAACAAAAGAAGAGGAGCAGATATTTTGATACACGTGGAGGACAGAATTTCGGCAAGTCTACTAAATCTCGTGACAGATCTTGGCATTTTGGGAAGCAGGAATCTTATGGAAAGACTACTTAGCATCAACAAGAATACTGACATTTGGGTCGGCCCATGGTTGACAAGAATATCCGCAAGTGAGCAAGCCTAGTTTTAATCATCCAAAAACAAAGGAGTCCAAACGTCAGAACTGGGTGGCATGGCCTTTTGAATCACTGGGTTTTTGTATTTGTCCTGGTCTGTTTGTGGCTTGCTAATGTGCATGTCTATCTCCAGATGCGCATCCGACACCAACCGACCATAAACAATTCTTGACGAAAGCCTTCGTGAACGTTTTTGCCTTCATCTTTGTTGAGAAAGGATTAATATGTGACAGCGAAAGCGGACATGCCAATGGCCTTCTATGGAAATATCAAGCTTGCAATTCTGCCTAATGTGATGCCATATTTTCACTGTTCCTTCAAAGAAAAGATACCATATTTTTTACCGCAATACTGCGAAAGGCCAAATTTCAAATTTTTTCTCTTGAAATGCGATCCGAGGTCTTACATCAAAAAAAGATCAAAACGAAAGAAGGACGGAGAGATGTGATCTGAGGCCTCTCTCTCCTCTTTCCTGAGTACCAACAAATTGAGTCATTCACTTTGTCAGGGCCTTCCTTTCCTCGTCCAAGTAACTTACCAGCAATGAAGACAGAAGAAACTCAATTGTGCTGAGATGCGGCAAAAGTAGCCAATTTGCTGGTCCTATGTATACCTCATATAGAGAATTGTTATCAAGAACTTTGTCATGGATCCAAAAAAGAAAGATGTGTTTTGCGATCAAGAACTTGCTAAAGCACCATGAAGTACAGCTCCACTGGTTCTACTTCCGGTGGAGTCACCCACAAATCTGTTCAATTTCAAAAAAGGATAGCTAAAGAAGACGTGACATGATTCTATGCCACTGAACCGAAAATGGACTCAGAATTATGGTTTTAAGCAACTGTAAGTCTGTGGCTTAGATTATTTAGGGTCATCATCGAAAGTATCTATTCATCATAAATTTCACAAAGTAGCACAGCTTATTTCAAGTGTTTATTAATTGCATAGACTACTTGCAAGAAACAAATCTTTGCAGAGAAAGAGATGCCCTCCTGCTTTAACATCACAAAGTACTCCATTCCATACCTCCAGTCTAGCTCAGATGTGGTTCTTGAGGAACTTGATGATAAGCTCGTTCACCTGGTCCGGGAACTGCTCCTGAACAAAATGACTTCCTTCAGGCATGAATATGATCTCCAGATCAGGGACAAAGCGCTTCACCGTTCCACTCCTGATGTAGTCCTCCATTCCCGGGAACTTGAGAACGTAGTCTTTCTCTCCAAAGACCAGCAGCGCAGGGACGTGGACTTTCGGATCAGCATTGTTAATCCCCAAATGCAGTGTCCTATTGAAATCACAACTGGCTCAAGTTAATTCTGATCGCCGACGAAGGATTATTTCAGACCATGCCAGCTCACCTGTAAGGCATATGGAGTGGAAAGCGGAACCCAGATTTCTCGTAGAGAGCAGCATAGGCTGCGAGGTCTTCCTCGGCGAACCAAGAAGGCAAAGGAGTCGATAAGTCTGCCAAGTCCATGATCTCCTGAGTCTCCTCGGCTATTGGAAGCTCGCTTCGAGAGAAGAGAATGTAGATGGTGCGGACGACTCTCTTGGCATCAAATCGACCGAAATCTGCCTCCGGTCGGCCTGGCTCCTGAAGTAGAACAGAGAGAGAGAGAGAGAGAGAGCAGAACAAGAGAATTTAAAATTCTAATGCGTTGATGAAGCATAGGTCGACCAGAACGGGCTCGATCTTCTGAATAATATGACATTACCCGCCACCTCGTTATGTAGAAACCCTTGGGGATGGCATCGAAGGAAAAGCCTATGGGCGCAAACGGAACTCCCAAGGTAATCACACCCGACACCCGATCTGGGTGATAGACGGCGAATTCGTAAGCTGGTTTTGCTCCAAAATCCTTCCCAACCATGAAAGCCTTTTCAACCCTCGAAGTTATCATCAATATTGAAAGTCAATGTCATGCAGCACCAATTCAAGAATTTTCGATACAAATAATATTTGGTGGAAAAAAATTTGCAGAGAATTGAAGCAGCCAGAACGAAGAAAGAAGGCAATTGAGGGATATAGCATTCTAGGGCTCATGAGGAGAGGTGAATCGGGTGAGTACTAGAACTGCGAAGAAACAACATCAGCCAGCAATGGAAGAATGTCTTGTCACCTTGGGAATGGAGAGGGAGTCGAGGATGCCAAGGAGATCGGCGACGAGGTCCTCCCAGGTGGTGCTCTCTGGCTCTGGGGGCTGGTCGGAGAGGCCATAGCCACGAAGGTCGGGGGCAATAGCTCGGAATCCGGCTTCGGCAACGGCAATCATTTGATGCCTCCAGGAGTACCATATCTCTGGGAACCCATGGAGGAACACCACAGTCCCCAGTTCCTCTGCATCGACCGAAAACACAGAGAGAATCGAGGATAGAAAGAGCTGGCCGGTGAAAGATTGATGAGAAAACAGCAGGAAAATCTGTGAACAGAGGACTGACCTTTGCCTATGTGGGCTATGTGGATGCGGAGGCCTCTGATGTTCAGATAAGAATGCTCTATCTTCTCCATTTCCTGCTGGAATTTCCGGTGGTTGGAGGAGAGGAGAAAGACTCGAGAGGACAAGATGCTGATGAAATCTGGAGGAGGAGCTTCAAGACCGAAAAACCTGACCAACCCGTGGAACCTCATACTTCCCATCATTGTCGATGCCGCCACAGGTACCTTGAACCTGGACCCTCCTCAGTCTATACACCAATCTTTCGCTAACACCTGGTAAAGATTGATGCACAAAATGATGGATCTATAATAGTTAAATTTAGTGACAACCTATTTTTTTTGGAATATACATGATGAAGATCCTCTTTCAATCCTAGAGCATAAAGATCGTACTAAAGAACGAATAATAGAGGCCATGCTAAAGAATTAATAGACCATCACGATCACCTCCTGACGAATAATAGTCCAATACCCCCTGAAAAAAAGAGAGGATAAGCCAGGACTTGAGGCTTTGTCCTCCACTAGGGACCAAATAGCCTCTCGAACTTTCTTCACCTCTATCGGACTAATGAAAATAGCACTCTCGGAGTCCAAAATCCTCTCTGTGGGCATGGGTTCGGAGGCGACCCCACTGCTCCCTGGCTGAGTTGTCCACCTAGATCTCAAAAACTGCAAGAGCTCTCGACCGATGGCGTCGGTGTCATCGATCATCTGGCTGTAGCTATCCCTTAGACTTTGGATCATAATTTCGTCTTCTGATGATTGTCGATTGGTGGAAGAATCTAGTATTTCTGTCTTCTTCTTTGATCCATTACACTCTAAACTTCTGCCTCCAGAAAATCTCCTGTTGGCACGACAGAGAGTGATGCACTGTCAACTTTCCTTTGAGCTCTGCCATCTCCTCAATGGGGAACCCCGCACACTGATCCTCTATGGCTTGTAAATGGGCAATAGAATCCTTCATCTCTTCTACTCTCCTGAAGATATTTTCCACCTTCTCTCTATTCCACCTCCGAAGTCGGCGCTTGGTTAAGAGACTCGGTATATAGTATCTCCCTGCACTGCCATTCTCCAAGCACCTTGCACAATGGCCTAGGATTGCAGATAAGAAAGCTAAATTTTTTCAAAATTGAAGGGACAATAATACAAAATGGAGAGATCAGTGTTAACTAGGATCGGACAATGATTAGAAGCAAGATGAGCCAAGTGGCGCACCTGTCAATCCAGAATGAATCGGATCTAGCCAGCTGTGGCAAAGGTCTAGTCAATCCTCTTCCAGACTCTCGTTCTGGCCATGCGATTATTGCACCATGTGAATTTGAGTCCAGTGAAACCGAGGTCGATGAGGCCATCGACAAAGATAAAGTCTTGGAACTCCCTGGCTTTAAGCTTACCAGAGAAGGCCTTACCCCCATCTTCTTCTGATGCCCATCAATACAATTAAAATTCCCCACGACAATAGTAGAAGCCCTTTGTTGTATTCGATTGGCCATCTCAGTCCACAAGATTCAATTTTTCCTGTAGTCTGCGCTGGCATACACTGTAGACATAATCCAAGGGTCCTTGTTGTATTCAGAAATCATCATAATAACATATTGACTACAGTTGTGAAACACATCAAACGTGGCAAAACCCAACCTCCACACCACTATAATGCCTCTAGATAAACCTTTGGATTCCACCACATAAAAACCTCAAGAAAGAAATCACCGCCTAGCCCGCTGTAGACCCTTACTAGACAGGCACGTCTCAAATAAAACAACACATTCGGGTTGTAAAGCTGCACAAGCCATCTAAAGGGGACAACAAAATATGGCTTGCCAGTTTCCCTACAATTCCAGAGCAAAAACTTCATCACAGCATGGCAGAGAAAGCAGGTGGTCTAGCACAACTAACATTAGTGTCTGGATCCTTAGCTTGATGCTCCTAATCATCCATATGCTCGTTACCCTCTGCAATGCGACTCATCACCCATGTCTTGTCCTCCTTAATAGCCCCACCTGGCTTTGTCAACTCCACCAGCCCACACACGTTGCCCTTGTCGGCGGCCACCGTTGAGTAGCAGTCATCCTCCCTTGCCGGGCCGGGTGCCGTGATCAAGCTCTTTGCTGCCACCAAATAGCCCCCATCACACGAGCTAGGGTCGAAGCCTCCTCCTGCCAACCAGGTGGCCTCCAACGTGCCACCGAGGGTCCCAGGCAACTCATGGTTCCTAGCATCAACCTTCGAGGTCAGGGAAGATGGTCGGGGATGGTGTAGATCGTTGC
Source organism: Phoenix dactylifera (assembly GCF_009389715.1). Lineage (NCBI taxonomy): Eukaryota > Viridiplantae > Streptophyta > Magnoliopsida > Arecales > Arecaceae > Phoenix > Phoenix dactylifera. The sequence goes on along the minus strand of NC_052396.1, from coordinate 16,422,854 downwards.
TTCCTTCCACCAAACTCAGTGCCGCCATTCGGGCTATCACGTGGGCCGAGGGTAGGATCAGCCCCCTCCGCATGGATGTTCACTCGAGGAGAAGCTAGGCTTCTGGCCCGCTTGAATTGGCCCAAGCTCGAGCCCACTTTCTCTTGCGACTTAAAACACAACACCATTTCAGAATCGGGTTGACTCGGCTCACCGCCCAACTACAGTGCCTCATCGCCGTGATGGACTTTCTCCGACGATCTTTGCCACACAACCATGGATGGCTTCTACCATCTTTCAAAATCCGGTGGAAACCCTAATGAACTCGGTCGATTCCAAGGGCAACTTGACTTGGATTGAGATGAACCTAGGCCAGATGTAGACTTTGAAGTTAATCAGCTTCCTTCCTCAGCTGCACCCCTCCCTTTGAAACCCTAGGTGGCCGAATTTTTGCCATGGCCAATTAGGGTCCAAAGACCAGGCGCCTTTCCACATCTGGTTGTTCCTCCTCCACTGCTAAGGGGGTCTCCTTGCCAGTGTCCACTGCCATTGGGGCTGGAGAAACTCCAGTCGGATCACCACCTCCTACTGCCGATGAGGGCAAGGGAAAACGACAATCTTCATCCTTGTGGCCAATCCTTCCACAATGGTAGCAGAACATTGGAATGTTTCTCGTACATGAAAAATTGCCAGAATACCCTAGATCACCCTTGGATGATGATCCCCAAATTGAGCGGATCTAGGGCATTAATTTCAATATTGACCTTGGCAAACCCTAGCTTCCTCAACTAGTCAGTGAAACTATCGAGTGCTAGGGGTTGGCTGGCCATAGCTGCGATGTCTTGGATCGTCTCCTCCTAATATTCCAAAGGCAAGCATGCCAGCCGAATCCACACAATGGTGGTCTTGACTACATCCTTACTCGAAACAAAGTCGAGCACCCAGGGTTTCATGGCCAACAGCTGCGCTACCACCAGCCATGGGTCGCCAGATAGCATGGCATCTCAATCCACCTCCATCTTGAATCGAAAGATGCTGAGCTTCTCCGCCATAGGGTAGGGCTCCACATCATAGTCAAGTTTTCCCCTAACCTTGAAATCCTAAGCAACCATACACCTGACACCCTCTAGCTAAGGCTTTGAGTAATCAATGTCTTGGACTCTCACGCCAGCCTTGATGCCTCCACTCTCTCCATCGGCAGCTCCAATACCTTTATGAAATAGCGTTGGATGCTCTCTAACTCGTCCTCAGAGATCCTATGGCTAGTCCAAATAGCTTGCTGGTGGTAGCCCCGAACCACTCCTGACCACGACGGGTTCTCCTCAGTCCGCCTTGGGGATATCTGTTCCTTACTGCTAGAGGAATCCTTAGCCACCTTCTTGCTTCGATCACCCATCGTTCGCCACCCACCACCTGTTCGATGAAAGGACTCACATTAGCATGATATTTAAAGCACCCTACTCCTTAGAGAACCACACCATGCTAGGTTTTATGGGAGAAGCTACCCCAGGGTCTCTCAGTCTATTTTTTTGATACATCCTATCATAAGAATTAGAATAGTGCCATGTTTCGGCATTTAGGAGTATTGAAGACTGTTGACCTAAAGATTGATTTTGATGATCACAAAATCTTGAAGTATAATTACTAATGTTTGTATTGTAAGAAGAAAGATAATTTGTTTTGCAAGAAATATGGCAAGTTGGAAGAATACAAGAAAACCTCAAAAGCTCTCAAGAAAAAAAATGAAAGAAAGCTACACTTTATTAGCCCAAGTTTCAAGTTCAAAGGATTCAAGTTGGAGTAGCAAATTCAAAGAAAAATCCAAAAGAAAATTCTTCAAGTCGACTCATGTAAGTTCAGAGTCGACTCTAGCACTTTGGAGTCTCATAGCACAGAGCTCGAGTCGACTCCTACTTCATTCGAGCCGACTCTCTCAATCAGGACAGAAAGATTATTTTCAGGAATAGAGCACAAGTCGACACCCGACTTACGCAAGTCGTCTCCCGTAGAAAATGATAGAAAGATATTTTTGAAGAGCCCGATCTCAAGCTAACTCCTAACAGGCACGAGATGTCTCCTACCTCAGGCGAGCCGTCTCCCAGAATGGCCGAGTTGACTCCAATTTTGCTGGAAGGCATAACGGCTAGTTTTTTACGACTCCAACGGATAGTTTTTCACTTCTAATGGCTCTATTCTGTCTCTAACGGCTAGAATCAAGTTCCTACCACATCAAAGGATATAAATATAAAAAAATATCTCAAATTAAAGAGAGCTCAACTACCCAAACATCCAAATCATTTAAGAGCCCTAAAAGCCAGAGCATAGGAGTGAGCAACCAAGTGAAAGCTTTAAAAGTTTTATTGTAAACATTCAACATCAAGTCCATAGCTCTGGAAGTTGGTGAAGCACCCACGACAGCATTCAAACCACCAACAACTTTCTATTGCTCTTTTTATTCTGTTATATTATTTATTTACTGAGCAATAGTATTCATACATTAATTCTTTCAATACTTATCTTGTAACAAGTTTCAGTTGCTGAAACTTGGGAGAAGGTTTGGTCCAAACCTTAATTGGACTTTGTAAAAGTTTTGGTTGGTGAGCCTTTGGAAAAACTAACTGAGTTGATTGTGAACCCAAAAATAATCGGTATAAATTTTGGTTAGTGAGCCTGTGAAAACCAACTTGGGTTCGTTGTGATTCCGGAAAAACAACGAGTTAGATTGTGAACTCGTAAAACAACCACACTATAATCAGGGGGATTATAGTAAAATTTTCAAGAGAACTTGGAGAGTGGACGTAGGTGCAGTTGGCACCGAACCACTATACTTTGTTGTATTTGTGATGCTTCCTTTCATTGTTTGATTTTCTTACTTATTTACTTAGATGAATGTCTGATTGAATTGCTTATTTAACTCTTATTTCACTTGATAAATTTGCATCAAGACTCATTGAATTGCATACTTGGGCAAACTTAGACTCACCTTTTATTGAGCTTATTTATCTGCTACTTAACAATTTTAATCCTGATTAGATTAGAATTAATCTGTTACTAAGTTTAAATTTCACTGTGCATCCATATAACTTAGCTTAATTAACTCAAAAGTTTAGAAGTAATTAAATTTTTTTTAAAAGCCCAATTGATCCCCTCTTTTGGGCTGCATCTACTGGGCAAAAAGTGGTATCAGAGCAGGTGTTTTAATATTAGTTGTTGATCTAACCGTCAAAAGCCAGAGATCATGACAGCCCTACATAATGTGTTATTTTCTGTTGGACTTTCCACAAACAGACCTCCACTGTTTGATTAAACTAACTATATTCAATGAAAAGCTAGAGTAAAAATTTTTATTCAATCAGAAAATTATGAGTTATGGAATATCAAAACAAATGGCCTACACACACCCACTAAGTTGATTGAAAATATTTATGAAAACGAATGAAATGTGCTCAACAAGAATTTGGCTGAGCTAAATGCTAAAGCAATGAACATTCTTTATTATGCATTTAATGAAAATGATTGTAATCAAGTTTTCACATACTCATCTGCCAAAAAAAATGGAATTCTCTTGAAGCAACTTATGATATTTTCGAGAAACCCCATATTAGATTACTTAAGCATAATTGCAAGACTAACATTGAGCTTGCAGAAAATACTCTAAAGTCTTCAAATCAGGAAGAAAGCTCAAAAAAAAAAATATTGGGGATGAAGACATAGACTTATCATCAATCTTCAAGAGATTCAAGAGCTTCATGAAGATAAAGAAGAAGAGAAAGCAAAAAGAAAGGAAGAAAGAAATAAAAAGCAAGAAAGCCTTGACCAAAGAAAAGTCAAGTAAGAAAATGAAACTTAGGAGCAACAATGATGACATCAGCTCCAAAGAACTACAAGAGATAACTAACTTATGCTTTATAGTAAAGAAGATGAGGTAAATTTTGAATCTGATTCTACACCAAATAAATTTCAAAAAGAATTCTCTTATGATGAACTATTAAATACTTTTTATAATTTGTATGGTGAATGTAGAAAATTATCTATGAAGAACAAGAATCTTAAAAAGCAAAATCTAAAAATTTATGAAGAAAAAAATTCTACTGCAGAAATGAAGACAAATTAAATTCTGAGAATAAAAGCTTGAGGTTGAATTCAGAAGTATTGATTCAGAAAAATTAGAATTTAATTAAAGAAAATCAAAACTCAAGTAATGGAGTTAACCAACTAAAATCTTTTATTAATAAATTTACCGTAAGTTCAGAAAGATTAAAAATGATGTTTGAAAGCCAAAATACAGGTTTTGATAAATCAAAACTTAGCTGGATTCTCTTGCTTAACCATAAAATCCTAAAGAAGAAGGTTATCAATTCGTCGAGCAAACTATCAAATAAGATAACATATCTCAAATATGAAAAGAATGGGCATAACAACTTTACCTATAATTCTAATACAAATAAATCAAAAGGTAAAGTTATTACTATTAAATAGATTTGGATTTCAAAAAGAACCATATGCACTAACCCTTAAAGACTCAAGCAAGCTTGGGTACCTAACATGAAGAACTAAGATTATTTTACAGATGTGTCAAAGCAGCCCTTGAAACTCATGTGAAACTCTTATTAGGTGCCATGACATGTGACTTATAAGTAAATTTTATTTCACCATTTGTGAAGGCATTATCATTTCATATTTTGATATGCTTAATTTTGTAAATTTAATTATGCAATTGAATATTTACTAAAATGCCTTATATACCTATCTTTTAGTTCAAAAAATTTCATTATTTAAAAGTTAATTCTTCCTCACATCTTCTATTGCAATCAATTCTTGATATACCTTCAATTCTCGGTATGATTGCTTAATTAATGAATTAATGATTAATCAAAGGTATGAATGTAATTTATCATGTTATTATTATATCATTCATTCCTTATATGATTATCTAAAATATATTATGATTTGCTTTATAAGTCTCATGTGTGCATCATATGTTAAATAATAATTATCTCAAATTTTTTCAATCATAAATGATTAATGTGTTATGGTCATAATGAGAAACTCTTATAATAACAGATTATTTTTTCTTTTATAAGTAATTTTCAAGACTGTTCTAAAATCTAAAATCAATAAATCTGATCTTTAAAGTGCTTCATTGAGCATAATCATTGTATCCTTGATTGCATGATTAATATCTTTCTTTAAATTATCTCAAATTCTGCTGATTAATTTTAACACGTCATGTTTAATCTGATCATAAAAAATCTTTTAAAGCATGAACTAAAAAGAAGATTGCTTTTCTTCCTGAAACATGATTATTTGTGTTAAAAGCTGAATCATAATCAGAATTTTGAAAGAAACAACTATTTAAGATAATTTGATTAAAACTTAACTTGTTATCTAAACATAAATCAATACGTTTTGGATTAAATTTTTTTTGAAAAACCAAAAAAAAGATCCTTATGATGAATATCTTAAACAAACAGAATTCAAGAAACTAAAATAATTTCAAAAATAATGATTTAATCTATTGCCTCATATGCCTGTTCTTGAACCATATTGCTTAATAAAATTATCTCCTTAGTTCAAGTGACTTGTACTTGCTTATTTTTAGGCAATCTCCTGAGTAGAGTGACTCAATATTCAATTATTGTTATGTCTTATATTAAGTCATCTAGTTAAGAAATATGCTGTATGAATGTTTTGTATCTTGAAGAAACTAATGACTTTTCTTCAAGAAAAAAAATTGCTAATGTTGCAGGATTTATGAGCAAGAAATGAAAAATTTCAACTTAAAGGATACCTCCACGTAAGATACAATGAACATTCCCATGCAAATAAGAGAAAAATAATTTCTTTAGCCAAGGATGTAAACAATCTAAAAGGTATTTGGCTGGAAGAATGCAAAATGTACTGATAATTCTAAATCCTTCTCTTGTGAGTTAGTTGAGCAAAATCAATAGTTTGAAATTATATAGCAGCATGATTAGGATTTTTAATTACTGATCATCTTGATATCATGTTTCATGCTCATACGAATAATAATTGTTTCATGGTATGATTAAATTGAAATTTACTTTTGCCTGTGTAATACATAACTATGAAATACACAAGTTTATGCTTCAAATCTTTAATTCAAAATAACTTGTGATCTTTGAGCATAATGAAAATTTTGTTTGCTTGCATGATATACATTTATATGTTATGTAGCATATTAGATCATTTCTTTATTCTGCTCTTTCATAAAAATTACTTGAAAATAACAAAAAGAGAGAGAGAGAGATAAGGAAAAAGAAAATAAACATTGTTCATAAAAAGTAAAAGCTAAGTAAAAGAAAAACTAAAAACAAATGAAAAAAATTAAAATATTCATTGATTGCTTAAAGAAAGAAATTCATAAAAAGAGAAAAGGAATAAAAGATAAATGAAAATATATATAAGAAGGATTGTTGCTTACATTGATAATCTCAAAGTAAAAACAAATGACCCTAATGAAATTTGTGAAAAACAAATGAAGTTTAATCACCTTAAACACACCTTAAGGATAAAATCGATCATAAATTATATCTAAACAGAGGGAGTTAATGAAGATTCTTGACATGCTTGTTCTTAATGCTTTAATACATAATGATATGACTTAATGCATATTATGTTTTGCATGTGACATGATATTTTGAATTATGTTCTTTTAATATTCAGATAACGAAGATCTTCTTTAAATATAATTTGGAATGCTCCATGCTGGACAATTTGATTGAAACATATTTTTGCCAACAGCAACTTCATTTTCTCTTTTATGACATTCATAATTTGAGATGTGTTTTAACTTTGCACACAAGTCTTTACCTCATCTTTGCCTTTGAAATAACTTGTGCTCCAAAGCTAAATGAAAATGGTTTGCACTTGTAGTCCATACTCCTCAATAATATTTATTTTCTGGATTTATTGATTCTTCGTGTAGTCTTCTGATTAGAAAGATTTTTTATTAAATCAGTTCCAATGCTTGAATGTTTGAAATACTACATTAGAATATTTCTAAGTATTTTTAAAAGAAATTTTAGTTTTGTTGTTCATGATCACTTTTGAAATCTGAAAGTTGAATATATTTGCAAAAAAAGAAAAGAGAAGAATATTTTTGTTTTAATGAATATCTTCTAAAAAAAGAAAAAATTAATCTGAATTTACAAATTAGGCAGAATGAATTGATTCTAATTTATCTTTCATCTTGCCTAACATTAGTACATAATGTCCTGATACATGTTAAATTACTTTAATCTGTACCAAAATTTAATATTAATTACAAAGATTCTGAATGTGCTCTAATATTCTTGAAATTTGTATTTTCAATCTTAACGATTTAAGATGAGCTACAATGTAGAAGATGCATATCTCAAATTATAATTTTGAAAGCCTCTTTGAAAATTCTTATAAAATTCAGAATCTAACCTAGTATAAAACTTTAAACTCAATATAAAAATGCTTATATCTTTGCATATATATAACTTTCGTTATATGCTTCAATGATTACATCATACTGGAGAATAATTCAATATAATTTCTAGATGAAAACTGCAATTTAAGAAAAAATAGATTAATTTTGATGTTTTGGTTGTTTGCTCCGATATGCATCTGAAACATATCATTTCTTATCTTTAAAGTATAGTAAAATTGGTCTAAATGATGTATTTTTCAATGATCTTGATTACGAATAAATATTTCTAAACATATGATTTTATTTTAATATTAAAAAGATTCATTGTGTTTCTTACATATATTGCTGTGAAACTATGACTAAAAAATTAAATTTTATAAATATACACTTGAATGATCTTCTATATATTTTTTTCTGCATAATTAAGTGCTTCTATCATTAAAAAAAAAATCTTTTTTTAAAGGAGAGTGAATTATTCTAAAGCTAGAACTATTTCAATTTACTCAAATGATTCTTAAAGAAAAAAAAATGTAGTTGCTTTTGAAAGAAATTTGAGCTTCAAAAGAATTATTTTCTGATTAATATTTCAGTGCATATTCTCAAAAATCAAGACGAAGCATAACTTGTTCTTAAAAGATTAAAAAGAGTAATTGTTATAACTTTGAAAAACTCTAAATCACTCTACATTCTTGATATCATAGAATTTCAGTTTTATTTACGCTTATCATCAAAATCTGAAATTCAATAAAAGAAAAGAATATTTAAAGAAGAATGCAATTTTTAAGGGGAAGCTTTAGATATTCAATCTCTTTGGTCTGCATCTTATTCAAAAGTCACTTTTAATTAATGCATATCTTGAATGTTTTATGGATTGATTTTGATAAAACTCCTTATGTTGCCTTACTTGCTTTAGTTATATAATAGCTTATACCTTGAGTTTAGTTCTATAAAGCTTTTCTTATCTCAAATAAATATGATTTGATACTTAGAAATATACTCTCAATGGTTTAAGTTGTGTTGAAACTCATAGAAAACACATTTCTGAAATTGACAATTTAAATGTTTTATTTGAAAATTATCTTCAAATTCTAAACTCTTAAATGGAATGATCAATTAAAGGGGAGAAAAAAATTTCAGAGGAAGAGATCATATGAAACTTAATCACATAAATCCATAACTAAAAGAAAAAGAAAGAATACTAAATGAGAAGTGATCTTAATACTCTCCAATATGTATCATTTAAAATTTAAATCTAAAAATCTTTGTGATACACCTTGAGGCTTGCTATTTGATTAATATATCTTATGCATCAATCATGAACCAAATTATAATTTAAATAGTTGATCTTAAGTGCCTCTAATTTAATGAAAAAGAGGGAGAGAAAAAGTTAACAAATTTTCTGAAATTTTAATATCTTGAAATTATTTAAATTTTCTTGAATATCTCTTGTGAACAAATTTCAAATTGCTACTACATGTGATAGATTTTAAAATGCACCTAGTCGGCAAATCTGCTGTTTTGAAAATTATTTGAAAAAGAATTTCATCTGTCTCTATTAGAAAATCTACTTTAGAATCTACTAATGAGTTTCTATTGGTTTGCACTTTAGTATTTCAATCCTGTGCCAAGTCATTTTTATATGTATCAAAAAGTGTTTCTTTTTAAAGGAGTAAAAGAAAGTCTTTAAAAGAGCTCTAAAAAGAACTTACAAAGCTTTGAATTTTATGTATGCTATAAGATGTATCATAAATTGCATGAATTTATATTTTAGTATCTGTTTCCCAATGTTTTTATATCATGGAAGAACTTTGAAATCATTAAGAATTAAGAATTCAACATGATCTTATGTTTTTCAAGTATATAAGTTTTGTTCTTTATCTGCTCCTATATTATAATCTGAAAATTAATTAGATTGCTCTCATGTTACTATATACTTAATAATTTAAAAAAAAAAGATTTTAAATAGCTTTCATATGTTATTAAAGATTTTAAAGAGGTTAGATTTCCATTCCTACTTTCTTTCAATATATATCATTCTTTATACTCCTTGAAAAATAACTTGAAAAAGATTCCATCTACACTTAATTTGAAAACTATCTTTGGAATCTATATTTAGAGATCTCTTTTGGCTCGTATCTCAAATGTCTCATTCTTAAAGCCAAACTTTTCATCCTTGATTTTGATGATATTTGTTACCCCTCAAATTATTTCAGGTTTACTCTTTTTAAAAGAGAGGTAAAAGAACTTTAAAAGAATGTTAAAATCATCAAATTTAAAATCATCAAATCTTAATTGGCTCTGATCTGTTCTCATTATCTTACCCTGACATTATTGCCTTGAGTTACATGATTCATATTCTTGCAAAAATTTGACATGCATTGAATGAAAATCAGAGTATAATAAGGGGGAGAAATATCTAAGTATAATTTGTTGCTTTGTGCTTAATGTTTCATTGTTTTGCAATCTTTTTGATGTTGCCAAAAAGAGGGAGAAATATCTAAGTATATGCTCATAATACTTTATATTTTGAATTGAATATAAAACAGCTTAGATTGAAATGTGTTGATTGTGTTAAGCTGATTAACTCTAAAGTCTTATCATAAAGTATGTTCTTAAAGTTACATGTTTTTACTTTATGCAACTTAGCTATGCATCAGTTCTAGAACACAATCTATTTTATATTGCATATACTCCAAGTTTTATCATCATCAAAATGGGGAAGATTGTTGATCCAAAGATTGATTTTGATGATCACAAAATCTTGAAGTATAATTACTAATATTTGTGTTGCAAGAAGAAAGATAATTTATTTTGCAAGGAACATAGCAAGTTGGAAGAATACAAGAAGGCCTCAAAAGCTCTCAAAAAAAATGGAAGAAAGCTACACTTCATTGCCCCAAATTTCAAGTTCAAAGGATTCAAGTTAGAGTAGCAAATTCAAAGAAAAATCTAAAAGAACATTCCTCGAATCGACTTCTGAAAGTTCAGAGTCGACTCTGACACTTTGGAGTCTCATGGCATAGAGCTCGAGTCGACTCCTACTTCATTCGAGCCGACTCTCTCAATCAGGACAGAAAGATTATTTTCAGAAATAGAACGCGAGTCGACTCCCAACGTATGCGATCTGTCTCTTGTAGAGAATGATAGAAAGATATTTTTGAAGAGCCCGATCTCGAGCTGATTTCCAACAGGCGCAGGACATCTCCTACCTCAGGCGAGTTGTCTCCCAAAATGGCCAAGTCAACTCCAATTTTGCTGGAAGACATAACGGCTAGTTTTTTATGACTCCAACGGATAGTTTTTGACTCCCAACGGCTCTATTCTGTCTCCAATGGCTAGAATCAAGTTCCTACCACATCAAAGGATATAAATACAAGGGAACTACCTCAAATTAAATAGAGCTCAACTACCCAAACATCCAAATCATTTAAGAGCTCCAAAAACCAGAGCATAGGAGTGAACAACCAAGTAAAAGCCTTAAAGTTTTATTGCAAGCATTCAACATCAAGTCCATAGCTCTGGAAGTTGGTGAAGCACCCATGATAGCATTCAAACCACCACCAACTTTCTATTATTCTCTTTATTCTGTTATATTTTTTATTTACTGAGCAATAGTATTTATACTTTAATTCTTTCAATACTTATCTTGTAACAAGTTTCAATTGCTGAAACTTGGGGGAAGGTTTAGTCCAAATCTTAATTGGACTTTGTAAAAATTTTGGTTGGTGAGCCTTTGGAAAAACCAACTGAGTTGATTGTGAACCCAAAAAACAATCGGTATACGTTTTAGTTGGTGAGCCTGTGAAAACCAACTTGGGTTTGTTGTGATCTGGAAAAACAACGAGTTGGATTGTGAACTCGTAAAACAACCACACTATAATTAGAAGAATTATAGTGAATTCTCCAAAAGAGCTTGGGGAGTGGACGTGGATGCAGTTGGCACCGAACCACTATACTTTTGTTGTGTTTGTGATGCTTTCTTTCATTGGTTGATTTCCTCACTTATTTACTTAGACAAATGTCTGATTGAATTGCTTACTTAACTCTTATTCGCACATCCTTTAGTTGCAAATATATTCAAATTGTTTAATGAAGTTTCACTTGATAAATCTGTATCAAGACTCATTGAATTGTATGCTTGGGCAAATTTAGACTAATCTTTTATTGAGCTTATTTATCTGCTGCTTAATAATTTTAATCTGGATTAGATTAAAATTAATCTGCTGCTAAGTTTAAATTTCACTGTGCATCCATATAATTTAGCTTAATTAACTCAAAAGTTTAGAAGTAATTAAAATATTTTTAAAAGCCCAATTTACCTCCTCCCTCTTGGGCTGCATCTACTGGGCAACAAAAACTTTGCCATCCCATTCGTCTTTTTTAGGTAAAATAAACAGACGATAGAAGAATATAACACAAAAAGAACTGTGAAAATTTGAAGTAAATGCAACCCAAGGCATCCGAGTGGAGGATCCGAGCAAAATCTGAGGGAAGGATAGATGCCAAATGAAAATCCATTGTCGTATGCCATCCCATCGATATTTAAAATTTTATTTTGAACCAGGATCTCTAATATAACAACTAAAAGGCTTTACTATGTTATAATTTTTCATTTAATTGACATCATTAATTCTTTATTTTCCTGTATTGAATGTCTACGTTTTTGACATATGAGTTGAACAAACAAAATTATCATGCAAGTAATACTTTTTTAGCATATGTAAAGGTAAAATTGTTATTCTATGACACAATCTAGCTCAAGTTTGGTTACAGTGACATAATAGATATGTGATCTAACATTTTGAGAGAAAAAAAATTATCAATTATGAAAAATTGATAAAAAAAACATCTATGGTGTCGAGCACCAGCGCAAAGATAGTGAAATTGATAAAAACACCAGCACAAAATAGACTAGAGAGTGACCTGATATCCTGCATGATGGCTTGTTTTTACTTGGTCAATATCGCGAGCTTTGACTAAACGAGCTGGGACTTGTGAGGATCTAACCGGTGATGAAGCACAGCATTTTAACATCAATTCGTCAATGTGATCTTAGAAATTAACGAGCATTTTTTTAGAACGATGCTGGACCAAGAGATTTCTTCTACAAAACGTTAAGTCTATGCTTGTCGAAGCAAATTCTATCCATAAAGGGCCCCACGATGGTCAAGACAAAACAAAGGACGTTCTGGATGTGCCCAAACGTCAGAACTGGGTGGCATGGCCTTTTGAATCACTGGGTTTTTGTATTTGTCCTGGTCTGTTTGTAGCCTGCTAATGTGCATGTCTATTTCCAGATGCTCCAATGGCCTTCTATGGAAATATCAAGCTTGCAGTGCTGCCTAATGTGATACCATATTTTCACTGTTCCTTCAAAGAAAAAAGATACCATATTTTTTACCGCAATACTGCGAAAGGCTAAATTTCAAATTCTTTTTCTTGAAATGCGATTCCAGGTCTTACATCAAAAAGAGATCAAAAACGAAAGAAAGACGGAGAGATGTGATCTGAGGTCTCGCTCTCCTCTTTCCTGAGCCATTCACTTTGTCAGGGCCTTCCTTTCGTCCAAGTACTCACCAACCATGAAGACAGAAGAAACTCAGTTGTGCTGAGCAGCAGCAAAAGTAGCCAATTTGCTGGTCCCATGTATAACTCATATAGTGAATTGTTATCAAGAACTTTGTCATGTTTCCAAAAAAACTCTCCCCGTACTCTCTCTCTCTCTCTCTGAGAGAGAAAGAGAGAGAGGATTGTACTCCTAAAATTGTCCTCTATGCTTAATGGTTGTAACATCTGGGAAAAAAAAGAGAAAGATGTTGTGTTTTGCGATCAAGAACTTGCTAAAGCATCATAAAGTACAGCTCCACTGGTTCTACTTCCGGTGGAGTCACCCACAAATCTGTTCAATTTCAGAAAAGGATAGCTAAAGAAGATGTGACATGATTCTGTGCCACTGAACCGAAAATGGGCTCAGAATTATGGTTTTAAGCAACCGTAAGTCTGTGGCTTAGATTATTTAGGGTCATCATCGAAAGTATCTATTCGTCATAAATTTCACAAAGTAGCACAGCTTATTTCAAGTGTTTATTAAGTGCATAGCCTGCTTGCAAGAAACAAATCTTTGCAGAGAAAGAGATGTCCTCCTGCTTTAACATCACAAAAGAACTCCATCCCATACCTCCAGTCTGGCTCAGATGTGGGTCTTGAGGAACTTGATGATAAGCTCGTTCACCTGGTCCGGGAACTGCTCCTGAACAAAATGACTTCCTTCAGGCATGAATATGATCTCCAGATCAGGGACATAGCGCTTCACCGTTCCACTCCTGATGTAGTCCTCCATTCCCGGGAACTTGAGAACATAGTCTTTCTCTCCAAAGACCAGCAGCGCAGGGACTCGGACTTTCGGATCAGCATTGTTAATCCCCAGATGCAGTGTCCTATTGAAATCACAACTGGCTCAAGTTAATTCTGATCGCGGACGAAGGATTATTTCAGACCATGCCAGCTTACCTGTAAGGCATATGGAGTGGAAAGCGGAACCCAGACTTCTCGTAGAGAGCAGCATAGGCTGCGAGGTCTTCCTCGGCGAACCAAGAAGGTAAAGGAGTCGATAAGTCTGCCAAGTCCATGATCTCCTGATTCTCCTCAGCTATTGGAAGCTCGCTTCGAGAGAAGAGAATGTAGATGGTGCGGACAACTCTCTTGGCATCAAATCGACCGAAATCTGCCTCCGCTCGGCCTGGCTCCTGAAGTAGAACAGAGAGAGAGAGAGAGAGCAGAACAAGAGAATTTAAAATTCTAATGCGTTGATGAAGCATAGGTCGACGAGAATGGGCTCGATCTTCTGAATAATATGACATTACCCGCCACCTCGTTATGTAGAAACCCTTGGGGATGGTAGCGAAGGAGAAGCCTGTGGGCATAAACGGAACTCCCAAGGTAATCACACCCGACACCCGATCTGGGTGATCGACGGCGAATTCGTACGCTGGTTTAAATCCAAAATCCTTCCCAACAATGAAAGCCTTTTCAACCCTCGAAGTTATCATCAATATTGAAAGTCAATGTCATGTAGTACCAATCCAAGAATTTTCGATACAAATAATATTTGGAGGAGAAAAAAAAATTGCAGAGAATTGAAACAGCCAGAAGGAAGAAGGAAGCCAATTGAAGGATCTAGCATTCTAGGGCTCATGAGGAGCGGTGAATCGGGTGAGTACTAGAACTGCGAAGAAACAACATCAGCCAGCAATGGAAGAATGGCACCTTGGGAATGGAGAGGGAGTCGAGGATGCCGAGGAGATCGGCGACGAGGTCCTCCCAGGTGGTGCTCTCTGGCTCTGGGGGCTGGTCGGAGAGGCCATAGCCACGAAGGTCGGGGGCAATAGCTCGGAATCCGGCTTCGGCAACGGCAATCATTTGATGCCTCCAGGAGTACCATATCTTTGGGAACCCATGGAGGAACACCACAGTCCCCAGTTCCTCTGCATCGACCGAAAACACAGAGAGAATCGAGAATATAAAGAGCTGGCCATTGAAAGTGTTGCTGGAAATTGGACCCGGGGGCCGCCGCGAAGCCGGAGAAGGAGGAGCTCCGCTGCTACAGGGGGCGGACGGCGGTGCGCCGGCCGGCTGCGTCCTCCACCGTGGGGCGTGGGAGCGTCCGAGGAGGGGAGTGGTGCGTCCAGTCCTGCCCTGTCCTGCAAAAAAGCCAGTGGCCGGGCTCCCCGGCGCCGGCCCTCCGATGCCTAAGTCAGAAGGGGCAAGTATGTGGAGAGAGCGGGGAGGAGAGTATGTGGAGAAGACACAGAGGATATCTGGATAAGATCAAGAAGATGAAAGGGATGATGTCATCAATTGTGTCTGTGCTTCCTCCCACCCCCTCCCGGAGGGTCCAGTCCGGGGAGTTTTTGTTAGGGGTTTCTCAGAGTCCGTCCGGAGAGAGTCCCTCCTCTTCCCCCCCAGGCTTCCTTTTATAAAAGGATTTGGTTACCTGGGAGGTGACAGGAGGTTTATCCTGTTCTGTGATAATTGGGCACGATTTAGCCCATTAATGGCGTAGTGGAGAACGGGACCGGATCAGACCAGAACCAGGGAGTTGTCACGGTCGATCGGACCTGTTGGAGTTGTTGAACCGCCGGCCGTGGTGGGCCTGGGGTCCGTGGATGGTAAGTGCATTTATTACCGAATGAACCGGCGGTCAGGTAGAGCCATACGCTCTGATGGTTCAGTGATCCGGAGATCGTCTTGGGCCGTGTTCATTAAATAACTTGAGTGCATCGGAGACTTGAGGGAGTCTCGTGCATTAATGGCAGGTCGTGGCGAATGCCTGCGAAGATCTTATGCCTTGATGGCTTGGAGATAACGGCAGGTTACAAGCTGTAAGAGTTGTCAAGTCACTTGGACTTTAGGCGGAGGTTAAGCATTAAGGCATCGGCTCGGCAGGGGTGCCGAGCCGAGCTGGTCGCCCAATGGGGCGCCCTGTGGCGGGGCCGCTTTGAGTACTTCTGGTCGGCGCTCTTTAGGCGAGCACCTTCTAGCAGAGCGCCTCTATTCGGCGCTTTTTGCCCCCTGGTCGGCATCCCTTGGCCGAGCATCCCTACTTTGATTATTTTGGCTGGGCGCCTCTTCTTGGCGCTCTCTCTGGTCGGCATCCCTTGGCCGAGCAGTTCTCTGGTCGGCATTCCTTGGCCGAGCAGCTCTCTGGTCGGCGCTCTCTGACCGAGCAGCTTTCCGGTCGGCGCTCTTTGGCTGAGCGCCTCCGTGGACGCATGACTTGGGGTTTTTCTCCCAACACTACCCCCCGACTTCCGAGTTCCAGTTGGCTACCAGCTGGAGCGCGGGAAGTAGCTTTAGTTGGGTCATTACGAATTCCGAAAATTTCGATTTACAGCGCGTTTTGAATTATCGGAAGCTTCGAGGTGCCTTTAATAGGCGGCGTCTCTTCCTTCCTGAAAAGCCTCATTATTGGGACACTCTTTGCGAAGCGTCCTCGCGTCGTGGGCTCATGATGGGGCCACACGATCTTCGATTGCGGACGCCTTTCCGCACGATCCGATTGGGCGCTTCAATGTTCAAAGCGTTAGCCCTAATTAAATGCGTCGTTCTGTCTTTTAGACCGACACGTGTTATCATCTAACCGGGACGCAGCGTTTTCTTCGCTGATCCGGGCCGTTGGGGAGGTCTATATAAACTCTCCCCCGGCCCCCTGTCCTCTTTCTATTGCTTTCTGCTTCCAGCTTCCTATTCTTCCAGTCTTCCTCAGACCGAAGTCCCTTTTCTCCGGCATCTTCCCCAGGTCCCCCTTCTTTTTGACTTCTCTCTCTTGCAATGGGTTCTTTGCCTAGTGAAGTAGTGTCCACCATGAGTGTCCTGGAGGTCGAAATGACCGAAGAGTGGTTTTTTCCTCTTCACGGGTTCCGTTTGGAACCCGCCAGGCGAAGGGATCGGATAACCGATCCTCCGGTGGGCCGGATCGGAGTGCACTCGGAGTCACTCTGGGCCGGCCTCCGGTTTCCTCTTCACAGCTTCGTGAATGAGTTGCTGGCGGTATGCCAGTTGGTTCCGGCGCAACTTACTCCGAACGCTTGGAGGACAGTGATGGGCTTCCTGTCACTGTGTTTACTGCAGGGGATTCCTACTTCTGTCAACGTCTTTCGGCGACTTTTTATTTTTAAGTCGAATCCGGGGGACGGGGAGTGGCTCTACATTGCCCTTCGGGCGGGTCGGCCACTCTTCCATGGTGCCCCCTCATCCATTCATGGTTGGAAGGAGAAATTCTTCTTCCTGGGTTCTGAACGGTCCTGGGGGTTTGACCCCAGGTGGAGGCCGGCCCAGCTTAAGTCCATCAACAGGCTCCCCCAGCTTTCTCCGCGTGAGCAGGAGATCCTCGACACCATCCGCAGCCTTGGGGACGGGATTTTGCTGAACGGCCTCATTAGCGAGGACGCTCTGGTGAACGTGGGCCTGAGCTCGGCACGTCCTCAGAGTAAGGATAATTACAGCAACCTTTTATTTCCTTAATTGTTCTAATGTTCTAATTTTGTTCGTCTTTGCAGACATCGCAAAGATGGTGACGAAGAGCGAAGTTCTTTATGCTCGCTTCCAGAAGAGAGCGGCCGAGCTCTCAGGAGAGCCCGCCGAGTCGAGAAAGAAGCAGAAGGTCTCGGCAACCTCGACTCCCTCGGCGGCGGTGGTGGCCGAGGCGGGTCCTTCTCGCCCCGCGCATCCCGAAGCGGGGCCTTCTCGCCCTGCGCATCCCGAGGCGGGGCCTTCTCGCCCCGCTGACTCCGAGGCGGGGCCTTCTCAGCCCGCGCGCCCTGAGGCTGATCGGAGAGAGGGCGCGGGCTCCGGGGGCTCGGGCTCCAGAGCCCCGATAGCGCCCCTATGCCCGGCGCCCTTGGCGCAGGTCCCTGGTCGGCAGGACGCTCCAGTTGCCGACCAGGGGAGGAGTTCAGCGGGTCCCGTGCTTGCACGCCCCGCTATAGTTGTGCGGCGGTCAGATCGGCCGCTCATCCGACCCCAGCCCCCTAGCTCCGCGGCGGGGAGCAGTCAGGGAGCCCCGGGGTCGGCTCTGCCTAGGCCAGCCGATGCTGGCCTTCCGGGCCTATCAGGCTCGGAGGAACGGGTGCCCTATGCACCCGCCTGGTCAGTGTTCGAGGGTGACTCAGCCCTCGAAAACCCACAAGTAGCGCGCGAGATATTTCGGCTCGCGCTGCTCCCAGCTGACCGGGCCATGATGCAGTCCATGAGCTACAACACTTTCATGGACTTTACCCGCTGTAATACCGTCCGGGTGAGTAAAATTTTCCTCTTACGTGATTTGTAGAGATTTTTTACTCGTGGCGCCTTACGTCTCTCTTTTACAGCACTTGCACGAGACGGAGATGCTGATGCACCTGGTTCAAGAGTACCGGGAGAAAGCCCGGAGGTGCCAGCGCAGCTACGAGGAGGCCCAGAAGAGGTACATGGCCGCCGAGGCGAAGTACCTGGCCTCCGAGGAGAAATACCAGGCCTCTGAGGCCGAACAGCAGGTGCTCCAAGGGAAAGTCGGAGCATCTGATGAAAAGATTCGAGCTCTGACCGCTGAGCTCGATGAAGAGAAGGGCGCGCACGCATTGGCGAGGTCCGAGCTGCGCGCCGCAGAGGCTCGATTGGCCAAAGCCGAGCAGGCGTTGGCCTCTCGCGAGCAGGAGGTGGGGGATGCCCGCCTCCGACATTCGGAGCTCGAGCAGGAGCTGAGGGGCCTCGAGCGGAAAGCCGCGTACCACGAGGCCCGGGAGATAGAGGCCCGGGAGAACGCCCAAAACGCAGTGAAGCTCTTCCGCGAGTCGGAGGAGTTTTGCGAACTCATGGCAGAGGAGGGCGTGAACGGGCTGATCCAAGGCTTCCGAGATTTCCGCAACCAGTTGCGGCGGCTTCTCCCGGACTTCGATGTAAACCTGTTCAAGCCGGGAGCAGGGGTCGAAAGGCTGGGGGCGGAGGCGGAGGCAGAAACTCCGGAAGTCGACCAGAGAGGTCTGGCCGAGGCGGCCGAAGCCGTCCCCGAAGTTGCCGAGGTCGCCTCCGAGGCTACCCCCATTGCTGCCGAGGCCACCGAAGAGGTCTCGGGTGCTGAGCCAACCAGTCCCGGTACTGCCGAGGCCGAGGTGGTCGAGCTCGAGCCTTCGATGTAATTTTGGTTATTTCTTGTAAAGTCGGGATGGCCTCCCATACTTGTAAGGGCCAAACCCGAATTTTGTACTTAGCCTACGGGCCTTTTTGAAATGAATATACATTTCTTTTTGGAAACTCGTCTGTCGTAGTCCAAAGTTTTTCTGCTCGGATCCGTTTTAGGTTCCGAAGTTATAGGCTCTAGGGCCTCAGCTTTTCCCGCCACAGGGTTTGAGTTTAAGTTTGGCTTGCCGAGCCCCATTGCTCGGTCCTTCAACCAGTGGTATAGCAACGCTTGAGCTTATACCAAGGATTCGGGCTCGGAGAGCTTTTCGGTGCCTAGTCCAGGACTTGACCGAGCCCTAAGGCGGTCACCAGTACTCGAACTTCAGCGAAGTTACCTATTTTCAATCCTCGCGTTGCCGGGGCGGACCACGTTCGTTTCTAACGAACAGGTCGAATGCCCGTCAGCTTGTGACGGAGATTCGCCGGACTTTGTATGATAATGTGCTGGTGTCACGAGCACTCCTTCGCCGAGGCGATCGAAGACGCTCCTCTGCTCGGTGTCCGTTCCTTGAGGACATCGGCAGAGAAAATCCAAGAACAGAATAGGTAATGTAAACATTAATGTAGAAACATAAATGGGTACCTTTAACAAGTGTCCTCACGCCGAGGCGAATGAAGACACTTCTCTGCTCAGACTCCGTTCTTTAGGAACGTCGGCAGAGAAAAATCCGAAAATAGATAAAATAATGTAAAAGCATTACATAAATGGGTACCTTGTACTGTTATGGGGGAACTTAGCCACCATGCCCCACGTGACCGGCACGCGCGCCCAGGAAGACTACGGCAGCCCCTTGATCCAGCAATCCGACCCCGAGTCGGACATCTTCGGCTCCGCAGCCCGACCCCGAGTCGGCAGCCCCTTGATCCAGCAATCCGACCCCGAGTCGGACATCTTCGGCTCCGCAGCCCGACCCCGAGTCGGCTGCCCCTTGATCCAGCAATCCGACCCCGAGTCGGACATCTTCGTCTCCGCAGCCCGACCCCGAGTCGGACATCTCTCGACAACGACAGGCTATTCCCCAGAGGCACGCCGCAGCCTCCTGCTCCACTACTCCCTGCAACGGTTGTATCTGGCGCTGCTCCACGATCCCCTGTAACAGCCGTACAAGGCGGAGCTCCACTACGCCCTGTCATGGCCGTACCCAGCGCTGCCCCACGACGCCCTGTAACGGCCGTGTCAGTGGCAGCTCCATCGTGCCCCACGATGACGAACCCCCCTGAAAGACCCCCCAGCCTGGTATATATGCGGCTGGGAGGAGGAGGGGGGGTAAGCAAGAACTTCCAGAGCATTCTCTTACTTGCTACTATTATCTCTCCTTCTCCTCCAATCTCCTCTGACTTGATCGTCGGAGGGCCCCCACTACCCCAGTGGTGGTGCGAGGCTTGCTTGCAAGTTTTCCGGTGGAAGGTGGAGCGCAATCAACACCAACCAAGGCAACTCAAACGGAACCCCGTTCACACCGCTGTGCCAATCGTTCTCGGTTTGGACCACCAGCAACAGTTGGCGCTAGAAGGAGGGCATGAACCTCCGAGCGATCGTAATGGCACGGCGAGGTGGTCGTGGAGCTTCCAATGCCTCCGGTCGCGGGGCCTCTCGCGCCTCCGGCCAGGAGGCCGCTGCGTCTCCAACACATTCTCAGCAACACTCCACCGCTCCACCTCCCATTCAGATGGTCGAAGCCGCTCAGTTCGACCAGTTAGCCCAGCAGGTTCGGGCCCTCGCGGAGGCAGTGCAGAACCTGCAGGGTGTGATGTCTCGGGCGCCGCAGCGGGCCCAGGAGCCGCTGCTCCCTGAGCGCTCACCTGTCCTCCTCAACCCGCGCTCCTTCCTCTCCCATGGGGAGGAGCGCCGGCGCGAGGAAGATTCTCGAGCACGGTCCATTCTGCCGGGACCTTCCCATCGGAGCTGCGCGGGGTACGAGAGGCGGGCCCGGGCGCGTTCCCAGACCCCCCAGTCCTCAAGGAACCCGCGCTCCAGTCGGTCCCCCTCTCGGTGCTCCTTGTCTCCCACCCATCGGTCGCGCTCCCTGGACCGGCGGGTGGACGATCTCCACCGACAACTCCAGGTCCTGAAGGGCCACTCCAAAGATCCCTTCGCCGACTTGGAGATCTCCTCCCAACCGGCGCTTGCCTCGAGGATCCTGCGGACCCCGAATCCGCCGGGATTTAAAATGCCGGCGATCGAGCCCTATGACGGGGCGGCGGACCCGCGGGAACACGTCGAGAGTTTCAGGACCCTTATGCTCCTCCACGGAGCATCAGATCCTCTCCTCTGCAAGGCCTTCCCGGCGACCCTCCGTGGCCCGGCAAGGGCGTGGTTCGCCGGCTTGGAGGCTAACTCAATCCAGTCCTTCGACCAGTTTACTCGCCTCTTCATCACCCATTTCGCCGTCAGTAGCCGGCGGCGACTGGTCTCCGACTCCCTCTTTGATGTCCGGCAAAACGAGGGGGAAAACTTGCGGGATTATCTTACCCACTTCAACAAGGCTACGCTGGAAGTCCGGAACCTGAGCCAGGAGGTGGCTCTTTCAGCCCTGAAGCGTGGCTTCCGAAAGGGCAGACTCACCTTCTCCCTGGACAAACGCCTGCCGCCGAGCTTCCCGGAGCTGTTGTCCCGAGCGAACCAGTATGCGGACGCCGAGGAGGCGGCCGCCCACCGGAGCAAGGAGGCCGCCGAGATCCCTCCAAAGCTCGGGAAGAAAAGGCGAAAAGAGGCACGCCAGAGGAGGAGCCCGACGCCTCAACGTCGGCGCAGAAGCCTGTCGCCGGCGAGGAACCACGGCGCCCTACGCCCTCATTCTCCGCCCCGACGTTTCAACCGGTACACTCCTCTCCTGACTCCCCGGGCCCAGATCCTCATGGAAATCAAGAGGCGGGAGGACCTCCCGGTCCCGAGACAGATGAAGAAGATTCCTGGGAGGAGGCCCTCTCGGGCGTACTGTGAGTACCACCGGGACCACGGCCACGACACCGAAGACTGCTTCCAGCTTCGGGACGAGATCGAGGCTCTCATCCGCCGAGGGCGTCTCGGTCGATATGTGAACGACCGACGTCCCCCCGCAGACCCGCGTCCGGCCGACCCGGCCCCTCAGGAGCCTCGGGAGCAGAATCGACCCGTCGCGGGCGTGATCCACACTATCACTGGGGGCTGCCCCCGGCCCGAGAGGAACGCAGGGGGCTCGACTGAAGCGTCAGGGGCAGCCGTCGCAAAGAGGCAGAGGGTCGGTAATGTAATCACTTTTTGTGATGAAGATGTAAAGGGGGTTCAGACCCCCCACGATGACGCCATGGTGATCTCCCTCACTATGGCAAACTACGATGTAAGGCGTGTTCTTGTGGATAGTGGAAGCTCAGCTGATATTTTGTTTTACGAGGCCTTCCAAAAGATGAGCTTGTCCAGACAATTGTTGCACAAAACATCCACCCCCCTCATAGGATTTACTGGTGACGCTATCTCGGCCGAAGGTGTCGTTGAGCTGCCTGTGACTGCGGGCGTTGCACCCGCAGAAGCCACGGTGCGGCTCGGGTTCTTGGTCGTCCGAGTTCCCTCGGCCTACAACGCTATCCTCGGACGACCCGGACTGAACGCCCTTCGCGCGGTGGTCTCTACGTACCACTTGCTCATGCGGTTCCCCACGGCGGCCGGGATTGGAGAGGTCCGAGGTGACCAACCGACCGCAAGGCAATGTTTCCTAGCAACTCTCAAAGGAAAGAAGCCCGTAGAAGCCTTAAGCGTCGAGTCCCTCGACGCCAGAGACGAGGTGGCCTTGCGGCACGGGGAGCCGGCCGAGGGTGTGATCGAAGTTCCCCTCGAGGAAGGTCGCCCGGACAGGACGATCCGGGTCGGCGACAATCTCGACCCGGGAGCTCGGGCCCGGTTGGTAGAATTCCTCCGAGCCAATGTCGATGTGTTTGCCTGGTCGGCGGCCGATGTACCTGGGATCGACCCGGAGGTCATTTCTCACGCCCTCAACGTCGACCCGACCCACCGACCGGTAAAACAGAAGAAGAGACACTGTGCCCCGGATCGGATCCGAGTGGTCGACCAGGAGGTAGACAAGCTCTTGGAGGCAGGATTCATAAGGGAGGTCAGCTACCCCGAATGGCTGGCAAATGTCGTACTTGTCCGGAAGGCGAGCGGAAAGTGGAGGATGTGCGTCGACTACACCGACCTGAACAAGGCATGCCCCAAGGATAGCTTTCCGCTTCCGCGGATAGACCAACTGGTCGACGCGACTTCCGGATATCAGCTGCTGTCTTTCATGGACGCCTTCTCCGGCTACAACCAGATAATGATGGCTCCACAGGACGAGGAGAAAACTGCCTTTATAACAGATCGGGGGCTGTACTGTTACAAGGTAATGCCCTTCGGTCTGAAGAATGCTGGCGCCACTTACCAGCGCCTCGTCAACAAAATCTTCAAAGAGCAAATCGGCCGGAACATGGAGGTGTACGTGGACGATATGCTGGTGAAGAGCCGCCATGCAGACCAGCACATCGCGGATCTGGAGGAGACTTTCGCCACCTTGCGGAAGTTTCGCATGAAGCTGAACCCAGCGAAGTGCGCCTTTGGCGCTTCGGCCGGGAGGTTCCTCGGTTTCATTGTCAACCAGCGGGGGATCGAAGCCAACCCGGACAAAATCAAGGCCATCCAAGATATGTCCCCTCCGACCAAAGTGAAGGAGGTTCAGGAGCTCGCTGGGAGGGTCGCCGCGCTCGGACGATTTGTGGCAAAATCGGCCGAACGCTGCCAACCTTTCGTCAAGGTGTTGAAACGCCCGAAAGACTTCCTCTGGACGGCCGAATGTCAAGCAGCATTCGACCAGCTCAAGGAATACTTGGCGTCTCCTCCCCTGCTGTCCAAGCCGCAAGAAGGGGAGATGCTCTACCTCTATCTGGCGGTCTCCCCAACCGCAGTCAGTGCGGTACTGGTTCGGGAAGAGGCAAAGCTCCAGAAGCCTGTGTACTACATCAGCCGGGTCCTACGGGATGCCGAGACGCGGTATACGAAGGCTGAAAAGATCGCCTTCGCGCTGCTGACCGTGACCAGGAGGCTTCGCCCCTATTTCCAGGCCCATTCTGTCACCCTCTTGACCGATCAACCGCTGCGGCAGATCCTCAGCAATCCTGAGAATGCGGGATGGCTGGTGAAGTGGGCAGTAGAACTTGGTGAGTTCGACATCCGCTACCAGCCCCGACCCGCCATCAAGGCCCAGGCGCTCGCGGATTTCCTCGCTGAGTGCACGGTGCAGGAGGCGGAACCTAGGTCGCCGGAAACACCCAGCCTCGACCTCCCGATTTGGACGCTTCACATCGATGGGTCGTCGAACCCCGAAGGTGGAGGGGCCGGGCTGGTCCTTACCAGTCCTGATGGAGTGATAGCCGAGTATGCCTTGAGGTTCGGATTTCCAGTGACCAACAACGAGGCGGAGTACGAGGCCCTAGTCACGGGACTCAAACTCACCAAGGAGCTCGGCATCCGGCGCCTGAAGGTCTTCACCGACTCCCAGCTGGTGGTCGGGCAGGTCCATGGGGAGTTCGAGGCCCGGAACCCGACCATGCAGAATTACGTCCGGAAGGTGCAAGCACTCATTCCCGACCTCGGCAGTGTCGACATCCAGCAGGTCCCAAGAAGTGAAAATGCCAGGGCCGACAGGTTGTCCCGCTTAGTGGGCGCAGGCGCGCACAACTTGTCGAGGGCGATCTACCTGGAGACCCTGGATGCCCCGAGCATCGGCGAGGCTGGAGCGGTGATGGCGATTGATCCGGAGCCGTCTTGGATGGACCCGCTTGTCGCCTACCTCGCCGAAGGGATCCTCCCTGAAGACGAAGATCAAGCTCGGCGACTTGTTATGAAGTCCGCCCACTACGTACTCTATGAAGGGAGGCTGTATCGGACCTCGTTCACCGCCTCCCTCTTAAAGTGCCTCCGCCCCTCGGAAGCGGCCTACGTCCTCGGCGAAGTCCACGAAGGCGTTTGCGGATCACACTTGGGGGCTAGGTCCTTGGCGCACAAGATCATGAGGCAAGGCTATTATTGGCCTACCTTGTTGGAGGACTCAAAGGATCATGTACGGAAATGCGACGCCTGCCAGCGCCACGCCAACGTCCAGAGAGTCCCTTCTGTCCCCTTGGCACCAATCACTGCACCCTGGCCCTTCGCCCAGTGGGGAATGGATATCCTCGGACCATTCCCCGTCGCTTCAGCTCAGCGGAAATTTTTGATTGTTGCAATCGACTACTTCACCAAGTGGGTGGAGGCAGAGCCGCTGGCCACTATCACGGAGGCGCAAGTCCGGAAGTTCGTGAAGAAGAACATCATTGTTCGATTTGGGGTACCTCGGGTCCTCATCTCGGATAATGGTCGACAGTTCGACAACAAGCATTTCCGTGACTTCTGCGAGGAGTTCGGGATCGAGCATCGGTTCACATCTGTGTCGCATCCCCAAACCAACGGCGAGGCCGAGGTCACAAATCGGACAATCCTCCAAGGAATCAAAGCGCGAATCGGTCGGACGGGGCAAGCTTGGGTTGAAGAACTCGAGAATGTCCTTTGGGCGTATCGGACCACGCATCGGACCCCTACCGGGGAGACGCCTTTCAGCCTAACCTATGGCACGGAAGCCGTTGTCCCCGTGGAGCTCGGACTCCCCTCACCTCGGGTGGCCGCGCACCGACCCGAGGCCAATTCGGAACAACTCCGAGGGAACCTGGATCTCTTGGAAGAAGCGAGGGAAATGGCGCAGGTTCGGATGGCGATGTATCAGTGGAGGGTGGCCCGATATTACAACTCCAAGGTCCGACCGAAGCTTTTCAGAATCGGAGATCTGGTGCTAAGGCGAGCTAAAGCATCTCAACCTGCGGAAGGTGGGAAGCTAGCGCCAAATTGGGAAGGCCCGTATAGGGTTCGCTGGGTAAACCGACCTGGCTCCTACCAGTTGGAGGCCCTAGATGGTCGAGAAATTCCAAGGAGCTGGAATTCCGCTAACCTGCGGATGTATTACCAGTAGAACGACAATGCCAGAAAGACAGTTCAAAAATGTATAACACTTTTCATTTCAATAATTTCTGGTTACAATGGCGTGCTCGTGTGATTACAAGGAATTCCCAAAGGGGAATTAGGGTGTAAAGAAAGTAAAGAAGAGGTGGAGACTCCAAGGAGCTGAAGATCTGGGATCCCGAAACCTCCATCCGAAGCGGCTGCAATCCCACCGGAAGTGGGTGCTTCCAACCGGAGGCGCCATCGACGTCTCACGAAAAAGACGAAGAGCCGACGCGGATGAAGAAGAAGTGGACGAAGGAGAAGTCCACACTGCTCCTACCCAGAGGCGCCATCCACGCCTCACGAAAAAGACGAGGAGCCGCCGCAGAAGAAGCTCCCGCTGCCTCCAGGGGAACGCCACCTCCAAGGGATATTCCGGTCCTCCCCAGTGTTAGGGGAGAGAAGGGATACAAGGGAGAAGAGCATATGGAGGCGCGGTCCCGGATCAAGCGTCTGGCGCGGAGCTCAATCGGGAGGCTGAACTTCAAGGAGGGGAGACGTGATCCCGGATGAAACGCCTAGAGCGGAGTTCCGCCGGGGAGAACCTCCTTGTTGATCCCAGATGAAACGGCTAGTTGGCGGAAGTCGCGAAGGGCGCGCCTCCCGTTCCTTCGGTAGGGGTCTCTCAACCATGCGCCGGAGAGGAGGCCCACGATCCATGGCAACCTGAACAGCTCCGGCTTGGCAGGCTCCATCGCACCTGCACCTATATTTATAGCCAAACTGCGGCCCCCCGGTCGTTCCGATGCGGGTGGCTCCAATAAATGCGGGCGCATTGAATCCGGAGCCGATCCGGCTCTCGAGGCGTATCTTCCCGCGATTTCCTAAGCGTTATTCTCCTTAATCGCATTCTTTGTGCAGGACACTCCGGGTGGCCTGTACCCCTAGGTCCACATATCTCCGCTCGCGCCCAGGCCGCATCCGCCTCGAAGAACGCGCGTATCGCGGCCGCTTAACTGACACTCCTCGCAAGCAGCAACTGGCGATCCGATTTCCCAGGTAACCCCTCAATTAGCATTTAATGCCCATCTGGTGTTCCCCAGGCGACGCTTGGAGAGGAGGAGAAACACGATCGCAGCTGGCCACGGAGAAATCCCGTCGGGCGGCAAGCGACAGGCGCACGACCAGCGAGCGGAATTTCCCGAGGCTCGGCCCTCGGATGCCAGGCTAACCCGATGATCATCCCGGGAGCAGACTAGCCTGAAGCCCCGACCGGTCGCCTCGGCTTGCGCCAGCCTTGGCCGACCAACGAGCGGAATTTTCCGAGGCTCGGCCCTCGGATGCCAGGCTAACCCGATGATCATCCCGGGAGCAGACTAGCCTGAAGCCCCGACCGGTCGCCTCGGCTTGCGCCAGCCTTGGCCGACCAACGAGCGGAATTTCCCGAGGCTCGGCCCTCGGATGCCAGGCTAACCCGATGATCATCCCGGGAGCAGACTAGCCTGAAGCCCCGACCGGTCGCCTCGGCTTGCGCCAGCCTTGGCCGACCAACGAGCGGAATTTCCTGAGGCCTGACAACCCTCAGATGCCAGGCTAACCCGATGATCATCCCGGGAGCAGACTAGCCTGAAGCCCCGACCGGTCGCCTCGGCTTGCGCCAGCCTTGGCCGACCAACGAGCGGGATTTCCCGAGGCTCGGCCCTCGGATGCCAGGCTAACCCGATGATCATCCCCGGGAGCTGACTAGCCTGAAGCCCCGACCGGTCGCCTCGGCTTGCGCCAGCCTTGGCCGACCAACGAGCGGAATTTCCTGAGGCCTGACAACCCTCAGATGCCAGGCTAACCCGATGATCATCCCGGGAGCAGACTAGCCTGAAGCCCCGACCGGTCGCCTCGGCTTGCGCCAGCCTTGGCCGACCAACGAGCGGAATTTCCCGAGGCTCGGCCCTCGGATGCCAGGCTAACCCGATGATCATCCCGGGAGCAGACTAGCCTGAAGCCCCGACCGGTCGCCTCGGCTTGCGCCAGCCTTGGCCGACCAACGAGCGGAATCTTCCGAGGCTTGGCCCTCGGATGCCAGGCTAACCCGATGATCATCCCGGGAGCAAACTAGCCTGAAGCCCCGACCGGTCGCCTCGGCTTGCGCCAGCCTTGGCCGACCAACGAGCGGAATTTCCTGAGGCCTAACCCTCGGATGCCTGGCTTAGTGCCGGAAGAATTTCCTGAGGCCTAACCCTCGGATGCCTGGCCTAGTGCCGGAAGAATTTCCTGAGGCCCAACCCTCGGATGCCTGGCCTAGTGCCGGAAGAATTTCCTGAGGCCCAACCCTCGGATGCCTGGCTTAGCGCCGGAAGAAGTTCCTGAGGCCTAACCCTCGGATGCCTGGCTTAGCGCCGGAAGAATTTTCTGAGGCCTAACCCTCGGATGCCTGGCTTAGTGCCGGGAAGAATTTCCTGAGGCCTAACCCTCGGATGCCTGGCCTAGTGCCGGAAGAATTTCCTGAGGCCTAACCCTCGGATGCCTGGCCTAGTGCCGGAAGAATTTCCTGAGGCCCAACCCTCGGATGCCTGGCTTAGCGCCGGAAGAATTTCCTGAGGCCTAACCCTCGGATGCCTGGCTTAGTGCCGGAAGAATTTCCTGAGGCCTAACCCTCGGATGCCCGGCTTAGCGCCGGAAGAAGTTCCTGAGGCCTAACCCTCGGATGCCTGGCTTAGCGCCGGAAGAATTTCCTGAGGCCTAACCCTCAGATACCTGGCCTAGCGCCAGAAGAATTTCAAGAGTCGGGAGTCAGCGAGACGCTACCAAGAGTTAAAAAGAAGAAGGACGAAAGTGAAATGAAGAAACTCTATTTGCATTAACTTTCATTGTTTCAGGGCCGAGACCCATACAACTTGGCAAAACGCCAACACACAAAGAAAAGAACAAAAATACAGAAGGTCAGCTTGGAGGAACCCCCGGGTCGGGAACGCCGGGCACGTCCGCAGGGGGTAGGGAGGCGGTTGGAGAATCAGCAGGCAATGGCGCCGGAGAGGAGTCTAGAAGAGAGATCCCACTCAGGTCAATTTCGGGGTACTTAGCCGACACCCTTGTCAGGCCTTCCTCGAAGCCTAAGATAAAGGAGTCGGACCCCGCGTCCGACATGTCACGGACGAACTCGTCAGACTGACGATAGGCCTGTACCGCCTCCGACATATCACGGGTGAACTCGGCGGACTGACGATAAGCCTGTACCGCCTGACGCCCGATTTCCGCACTCTTCTCGGCCAGCGCCGCCTCTGCCCGCTCCATAATCTGAGGTTTCGCCTCCAAGACCTTCGCCACAATCCGGTCGTCCGCCTCGGAGGAGACCCTCAGCAGATCAGCCTGAGCCTCCTTGTGCTTCGCCTCGGCAGCAATGCGAGCAGCCTCAGCCTCCTCCAGGCGCGAATGAAGCTCCTGGTCGCTCGCGCGGGACTTCTCCAAGGCCGACTCCAATTCGCCCAGCTTGGCTTCAAGAGACCGGGTTCGGTTGCGGGCGTTGTCGGCTGACCGCTGGGGCCTTCTCCCACCTCTCCCGGTAGTCGGCAGCCTTCCGGGACTGCTTCTCGGCCCGCTCCTCCGCCTTCTTGATCTCGCCCTCGAGACCCGAGGCAACCTTGAGTTGCTCCTGAGCCTCCAACAGTTGCTTCTCGAGGGTGACGAAGCCGAGTGCCCGCTCTTCGGCCACCTGGAGCCTCATCTCGAGGTCCCTGGTCGTCCTCCCCGCCGCAGCCTGACCTCCCTCCTCTACTGCCTTCAGTTGGCTCTCGGCTCTCGCCAGAAGCCTCGCCTGTTCCTCGTAGCACTCCTCCAGGCGGATCATGTACTGGGCGAGCTAAGAGATAGGAAAAACGAGGGCGTCAGGCGGGGATCAACAGAGCCTATAAATGATGAAAGCGACCAAAAGAACACTCACCGACATGAGACAGACGCAGCTGGCAGCCCCAACGTCAGGGGACCCTTATCTCCCGGACCTGCCTGCGGTCCTTCTCCAGCAGCACCGTCTCGATGAGGTTTCGGGCGCCGGCGAAAGTGAAGGCCGACCCCGACTTCTCCCCGGAGTCGGACGGTGGTTCTGCAGCCTTACCCTTACCCATCGCTTGGGGAAGAGTCATGCTGACCATGCTCGGGGCGGGGACCGCCCCTGGAATTGACAGGGTCCCGCTCGGCCGGGGCCTCGGCGCGTCCCTCCTCGTATCATCCGGAGCCGACCGAGTCGAAGGCTGGGCTGGGGACCGATCACGTCCGACCCGTCCATCTCGGGCGCGCCCGGGTGATGCCTCCGGAAAAACGGTAGTCTCGGCATCGGAGGGCTGATACAGCGTCAACTGCCGATCCGCGCCCGCGGCGTCCCCCTGATCGGTGGGTCCGGACCCGTCTGTCGGCGTCGGAGTCGCCTGCCGGCGGGACTTCTTCGCCGGTGGGGCCCCGCTCGGAGGAGCTCGTTTCTTCCTCCGGACTGCTTCCAGTAGGGACGTCCTACCAACAGCCGTTGCCTTGTCCGACCGCATGACGTCGTCGATCTCTGCAAAAAGGACGAGGTGGTCGGAGGTTGAGAAACTGAAGGAAAGAACGAGACGAAAGAGGAGAAAAGAGCTAAAAAAGAAATGGTGGCGGGCTCACGGTCAGCGGGGACCGAGCTCAGACCTACGTTCACCAAGGTATCCTCGGAAATAAGGCGAGCCACCGGGGGGAGCCGGCCCTCGGCAACCAACCCCTTCAAGACGGCGACGCCATCGGATTCCTCCCTCGACAACCTCGATAGGCCAATCGGGGACTTCATCGGCGTCTCCCAGGTTGCCCTGATTCCCCAAGAGGGATCTGCGTCAACGAAAAAGAAGCGCCCCTTCCAGCCGTGAATGGAGGTAGG
Organism: Phoenix dactylifera; assembly: GCF_009389715.1. NCBI lineage: Eukaryota > Viridiplantae > Streptophyta > Magnoliopsida > Arecales > Arecaceae > Phoenix > Phoenix dactylifera. The sequence goes on along the minus strand of NC_052396.1, from coordinate 16,391,867 downwards.
AGCCTCCTTGACGAGGCCGCACCCTCGCCGCGCCGCAAAGCACCACCACCCTTTGTCCTGGGGGTGGCCGCTCAGGCCGTAGCATTCCCAAAAGACATTCAGGGTGGCGGAAACCTCGTGCATGCGGCAGAGAACCTGAAAGGCCGTCAGGGCGCGCCATGAGTTCGGCACCAGTTGCGTCGGCGCCACTCTTAAACCCCGAAGCACCTGAACGACTAAGTCCGAGGGGGGAAGCGGAACCCGGCCTGAAGAATGCCCTCATTGATGGCAACCTTCCCTGGAGGAGGATGGGACATCCTCTCCTCAGGCCCCGGGAGCGTAACATTGCAGGCCTCGGAAAGGTGGTATCGAGCCACGAACCTATCTAGGTCTTCGGCGACCAGCTCCGACTTAATGCGGTCTGCTCTCACTTCGCCCATCCCTAATGGCCAGTGAATCTACGGTCAGGACGGGGTCAAGAAGGGGGAAAGGACCGGAACGACTGGAGTACACTAATACAAAAGGAGAAAGTATGGAGAGCCTTAAATTGAAGAATGGGGCAACTCATCGGAAGAGAAGGAAGAACGGCTCCGAGAGCGTCAAAGGAGGAGCAAGCGAACAGTCAGACGGCAATGACGGCAGCGCAAAGGAGAAACTCGAAGATGTCTGTAAAGAGAAAGGCGGACGGAGGAGGGCCCCCGGTTAAATAGGCGGAAAGGTGGGTGACGCCAGAGGACGCCTGGCTGCCGAAGGGTCGCTCGCGCCCCAAAGGCGAATCGACGCCATTAAGGAAGGATGTCCGCCGAAATCCTCAGACTGCCAGGTCAGCAACAACCGCCATACGCCATAAAGAAGGCGGGGAGCTCGAAGCGCGCGCGCCTCTCCGAGGGATGGCGGCAATCTCGAAGCATCACTCCCTTCACCCGTTTCCCTTCTGGTTCCAGGCTCGGAAGTGGGGGGCTACTGTTACGGGGGAACTTAGCCACCATGCCCCACGTGACCGGCACGCGCGCCCAGGAAGACTACGGCAGCCCCTTGATCCAGCAATCCGACCCCGAGTCGGACATCTTCGGCTCCGCAGCCCGACCCCGAGTCGGCAGCCCCTTGATCCAGCAATCCGACCCCGAGTCGGACATCTTCGGCTCCGCAGCCCGACCCCGAGTCGGCTGCCCCTTGATCCAGCAATCCGACCCCGAGTCGGACATCTTCGTCTCCGCAGCCCGACCCCGAGTCGGACATCTCTCGACAACGACAGGCTATTCCCCAGAGGCACGCCGCAGCCTCCTGCTCCACTACTGTCACGACCCCCGCCACATTCCCGGCGGGCCGCCGCGACGGTCCTAGGGTGCGGGTAGGCATAAGGCCACCAGCCACCACGTAGAACCCTACTACCTATCAATCATCAATAAATTCTGAAAATTTTGGCATGATGCATGCACAAAATGATCACCTTTCCTATGGTGACCTGTCAGGATTATCTCATTACATACAACAACGCTACCTGTCAGAGCAGCAATCACATAACCTGTCACATAACGAACCTGGACAATATACATCAATACATCATCACAGGCATATAACTCAACTGTATAAAAATCTGGTTCCCATCCATCCATGGTCAAACCCATATCCACAACAGGATCTATGACTGTAACTATACACTAAATACAACAGAAGGTTTATAATACACCAAAAGGGGATAAACCTCTATCTACATTATACTATACTATACTATGGAGCGGCACAGCTAGCAGGCAATCTCTAACCCTGCTCTTCTCTATACAATACCTGCCCTGCAATCAAAAACACCAAACTGGGGAGTGAGTATATGAATACTCAGTGAGTGGAGTAGAGAGTACTATGCACATGAGACAGAATATAATCATGGCTCGAGATGAAATCTCAAGATCAATAACAACATGAACATGAACTCAACATAGAGAATATGGAGTAAATCATCAATATCACCACAATCAATATCAACTCATCTGAAGCATATATGGAATAATCAAGTAAACATATATGCTACTCATGAATATGCTCAACAGATCATAATGCTGGAACATACAAATCAGGTGTCAATATGCTGAAATCATCACTAGACAGCTGTCGGGAGGTGGGTTTTACGCCCCAGGCGAACCAGCAACAACTCCCTACTGTCACATGCATATGCAGGATAAGACACCATATCGATAATGTAAATGCTAAACAGCTGTCGGAAGGTGGGTTTTACGCCCCAGGCGAACCAGCAACAACTCCCTACTGTCACATGCATATGCAGGATAAGACACCACACTAATCATGTAAATACCGGCCAGTATCCAGAACAGAAATCCATCTCACATCTACATACTAAACGGCACCTCGCGGGAATTCTACATCCGCGGAAAGCCATACTACACCTCGCGGGGTCTTACTATGCCCGGCGGCAAGCAGAATATAAGTCGTAGGACCGGCTGATCCTACGCCTAGGGCCGTGTCCCCCCTAGGAAGGGACTGGGCTCCGCCCACCCAGAAGGCTACTATGTGCACAAAGGCCGATGTTCAACCCCCATCGACTATAGGTGTCCTGCAGATACTGCCAAGCCATGCATAAATGCCATAATGCACCCTCCCAATACTCTACTAAAAAGGAGTATGATCAAGACTACCACTCACTCGTCTCCGACCCAATCATAAACTAACATCAAGGTTAGGAGTGAGGGTCAAGGAAGTGCAATACAACTCAATATACCACTAAAAAGGCTCTACAAATCTTTGAAATGGAGGAAATGAAATCAATTTACAAAAGAAGTTATTTCACAATTTGGAACCAATTTAATTACTCATAAAAGAGTATAATCAAGCTACGACTCACAAGTCTTTAAAATAGAGGAAATGAAATCAATTTACAAAAGAAATCATTTCACAATTCGGAATCAATTTGATTACTCATCAACCCCTCGTAATTCCTCTCAATGTTCCCTCACATGCATGTACAGAATAATCAAGCATGGAGAATCAAGATTATAGAGGAATCTACTACAATATCAATCAATATACTCAAGTGGAATCAATTCACACTTGGCGACATTCATGAAAATGAATTAAGAATGCTCATAGTGCAAAGTACATGACTCCCACTCACAAGTCTTTGAAATAGAGGAAATGAAATCAATTTACAAAAGAAGTTATTTCACAATTCGGAATCAATTTGGTTACTCATCAACCCCTCGTAATTCCTCTCAATGTTCCCTCAAATGCGTGCACAAGATAATCAAGTATGGAGAAATAAAATTATAGAGGAATCTACTACAATATCAATCAATATGCACAAGTGGAATCAATTCACACTTGGCGGTATTCATGAAAATGAATTAAGGATGCTCATGGTGCAAAGTACATGACTCCCACTCACCTGCCAATCCGGCACGGCCTCGATACGCCTCTAGAATTCTACAGCAGGCAGTGGGGAACTTCTTCCTCTCGTTCCCTAGCTTCTTGCCCAACTGTGACATGCATTTACTATACATTTAGTCTTGTATCAAGGTCATAATCTACGTGCCAATTATAATATAGGGAACTTTAATTGATTCAACTCCCCCGTTCCCTAAATCTTTTCTTTTCTTTCTCTTTTTCTTTTTCTATTAATTAACTCATCATTTATGTGTATTAGGGACTCCCTTGCATGAGTACAAGGTCCCTTTTAGCTTGATCTAGGCTTAATACTCTATTATAGCATGAAATCCCCTATTTTCTACCCGGATGAACAGTAACCCGAACTGATAGTGGGTTACTTCATCCCGGTTTTGATCCACTTTCAGGACTCCAAATTTGATGAAATTTTTACCTAACATTCTACACTCATAGAGGATTCCAAAGAGATAATATGCATCATCATCGGAGGCCGTTTGACCCCCTAAATAATTCGCCAAAGTTGGGACTTCGACACAGTTTTTCCGTAGTGCCGGAAAAATTTGTCGAAATCCGATTCTTTCTCTTTTAACCACCTCTACAACCCTTATCTGATCCCTCTAGACTACATCCACCCTTTGTATAGCCTAATATCATCAAAAGACTAGGTAGGGACGGATATTTACCTTTTTTTTTTTTGAAATCGAGGTCCTTGCGTAGAGGGGAAGGAGATCTACGTTTTTTCCTTCAGCTGGAAGTGCAACCGGAATCTCCCTCCTCCTCGAATCCCCTTCCTCTTCTTCTTTCTTCCTTTCCTTCCCTCTTCTTCTTTTTTTTTTTTTTTTTTCCTCTCTGTCGCCTGAGAACTCCTCTCCCTCTCTGTCTCAATTCCCTCTTCTCAGCCAACCCACCGCCAGACAAACCCCCATTTAAGTCAAATCAAACTTTAAAAATTTCCATTTTGCCCTTGCCACTTCAACGGATCTACAGTTATGCCATTAACTTTTGATTCCTTCCAATTTTACCCCTTATATCAATTTTAAAGGACTATTCTATCCCTTTTTATATAAAAAAAAAATTTTGGGGTTATTACATCCTCCCCTCCTTATATAAAATTCGTCCTCGAATTTAAAAGAGTAAATTACCTGATTACTCAAAGAGGTGAGGGTATTTGCTCTTCATACTTTGCTCCGACTCCCAAGTGCATTCTTCAACATTGTGCCGGTGCCATTGGACCTTTACCATACATATTTCCTTATTTCTCAGCTTCTTGATCTGAGTATCAAGAATAGCGACAGGAAGTTCTTCATAAGAAAGATCTTCTTCTACTATAACTTCCTGCACTGATAGCACATGAGATGGATCCGGCACATACTTCCGGAGCATAGATATGTGGAATACTGGATGCACATGGCTGAGGTTTGGAGGCAGTGCTAATCTGTAAGATACATTGCCAACTTTATCTAATATTTCAAAGGGGCCAATGTATCTGGGACTAAGCTTGCCCCTCTTTCCAAACCTCATTACCCCTTTCATAGGAGAGATCTTTAGGAACACGTGATCCCCCGTGCCAAACTGCACATCTCTCCTTCTGACATCTGAGTAGCTCTTCTGCCTACTGAACACTGTCCTCAACCTTTCCTGTATCATTGGCACTTTTTCTGATGTCTCTCTGATCAAATCTGGTCCTTCTAGGTGCTTCTCTCCAATCTCAGACCAGCACAAGGGAGATCTACATTTTCTCCCATAAAGTGCCTCATAAGGTGCCATACCAATAGTGGAGTGATAACTGTTATTATATGCAAACTCCACTAAAGGTAAGTATCTGTCCCAGCTACCTCTGAAATCCAGTACACACATTCTGAGCATATCCTCGAGGGTCTGAATGGTCCTCTCCGATTGCCCATCTGTTTGAGGGTGAAATGCTGTACTGAAATCAAGCTGAGTTCCTAATGCCTCATGGAGTTTCTACCAAAATCTAGAGGTAAACTGTGAACCTCTATCTGATATAATAGAAACCGGCACTCCATGCAGAGATACTATTTTATTCACATATATTTCGGCATACTGAGCTACTGAATATGTGGTTTTCACCGGTAGAAAATGGGCTGATTTTGTCAATCTATCCACAATCACCCAGATGGAATCATATCCTTTTTGTGTTCTGGGCAGCCCGACCACAAAATCCATAGTTATCCTTTCCCATTTCCACTCGGGCAAAGGTAACTCTTGCAAAAGCCCTGTTGGCTTCTGATGTTCAAATTTCACTTGTTGACAAGTCAAACAAGAAGCCACATATTTGGCCACATCCCTTTTTAATCCGTTCCACCAATATATGCCTTTGATATCATGATACATTTTGGTGGAACCAGGATGAATGCTATAGGGAGTATTGTGTGCTTCATGCATAATCCTCTGTCTCAGATCTTCTACATTTGGCACACATAGCCTACTGCCACACCTCAACATTCCATCTACAATCTGAAACCTTTCTGACTGTCCTGATTGCACTTCTCCTTTCAGTTTCACAAGGATTGGATCTAAATCCTGTGAAACTTTGATTTCATCTATCAACCTCGGTTTCACCTGAAACTGTGCAATCAAAGGACGAACCTCTAATAACTCAAAAGATAGTCCCTGAGCAAATAAATCTGCCAGATCTCTGACTATCTCTCTCCTCTGGATGGAGATGTGAGATAAACTGCCCATTGACTTCCGGCTTAATGCATCTGCTACTACATTAGCCTTGCCCGGATGATACAGGATTTGGCAGTCATAATCCTTCAACAGCTCTATCCATCTCCTCTGTCTGAGATTCAAATCTCTTTGCTGCTGAATGTACTGGAGGCTTTTATGATCAGTATATATTTCACATTTCTCACCATATAAATAATGCCTCCATATCTTTAGTGCAAATATGACAGCAACCATTTCCAAGTCATGAGTGGGATAGTTTACTTCATGCTTTCTTAGCTGTCTGGATGCATATGCAATCACCTTGCCATTCTGCATCAACACACATCCCAATCCCACTTTAGAAGCATCACAGTAGACTACAAATCCGCCTGTATCTGTGGGTAGAGTCAAAACTGGAGCTGATGTGAGGCAATCTTTCAGCTTCTGGAAGCTCTGTTCACAAGAATCTGTCCAAGTGAACTTAACCTGCTTCCGAGTCAGCTTTGTTAATGGGGTAGCTATTTTTGAAAAGTCCTTTACAAACTTCCTATAGTACCCAGCCAGACCCAGAAAGCTCCTGATTTCTGTTACATTTGTTGGTCTCGGCCAATCCATAACTGCCTCAATCTTCTTGGGATCCACCCTGATTCCTTCCTTACATATTATGTGTCCCAAGAATCCAACTTCTTGTAGCCAGAACTCACATTTGGTAAGTTTGGCATACAATTCATGTTCTCTCAAGGTTTGTAGTGCTATCCTCAAATGCTCTTCATGATCAGCCTGACTCTTAGAATATATGAGGATATCATCTATAAAGACTATCACAAATCTGTCAAGATAGGGTTTAAAGACCCTATTCATCAAATCCATGAATGCTGCTGGGGCATTTGTCAGCCCAAATGGAAGCACTAGAAACTCATAGTGCCCATATCTCGTTCTGAATGCAGTCTTCAATATATCTTCCTTTCTGATTTTTAACTGATGATACCCAGACTGCAGATCAATCTTCGAGAAGTACTCAGCCCCTTGTAATTGATCAAACAGGTCATCTATCCTGGGGAGTGGGTATCTATTTTTGATGGTCACTTTATTCAGCTGTCTATAATCTATACATAATCTCAGCGATCCATCCTTCTTCTTCACAAACAGAACTGGGGCACCCCATGGTGATGTACTGGGCCTAACAAACCCCTTGTCTAGCAGATCCTGCAACTGGACCTTCAACTCCCTCAGCTCTGTAGGTGCCATACGATAGGGAGCAATCGATATAGGGTTTGTACCAGGAAGAAGTTCAATACTGAACTCAATTTCTCTATCAAGTGGCAATCCTGGTAATTCTCCTGGAAATACATCAGGATACTCCCTAACAACTGGAATCTGCTGCAGATCCACAGACTCTACCTGGGTGTCCATCACATAAGCTAGATAGCTTTGACACCCCTTTCTCAGCAGCCTCTTTGCTTTTACTGCAGACACCAAATTCATTGGGATCTCACTCCTGTCCCCTTGATATGTAAATTTTCCCTTATCTAAAGGTCTGAAAATAACACTCTTTTCTTGGCAGTTAATGGTGGCACGATTGTCTGATAACCAATCCATGCCCAGTATGACATCAAAGTCTAACACTGCCAACTCAATCAAATCGACTGGGAGTGTCTTACCTTCTACCTCTACCACACAGGTAGGATACACATATCTCACTTCTATACTATCCCCTACAGGTGTGCTAATAACTAAGGGAATATGCATCAATATCTTATCCTTAGCTAACTTTTTAGCAAAATAAGGGGACACAAATGAATGGGTAGCTCCAGAATCAAATAACACTCTAGCTTTAATCTTATCAATGAGGAGCATACCTGTCACAGCTGCATTTGATGCCTGTGCCTCCTGTGGATTTACCGTGAACACCCTTCCTTGCCCTCTGCCTGCTGGAGCTAACAGCTGAGATGGTCCAACACTCTGCTGTGACGTTGGTGTCTGACCTCTGCCTCTGCCTACAGGCCCCCTACTACTAGGCCTGTCCATCTGCACAGAAGGGTAGGATGTTAAAGGCACAAACTGCTGGGTGGCACCCTGCGGGTATTCTCTGACAAAATGACCCGGCTGTCCACATCTGTAGCACATCCCTGACCCATTCTGCATCTGCCAGGGTGCTGCTTCCCACATATGCCACACATTGGCCATGATTGGAACTTAGATTCAGTTCTGGCCATAGTGACCGGAGGACGAGGTGCTAATGGTAAAGAAGCATCCTGTGACTGACCTCTTCTCCTCCACTTCCTCTTACGTGGGGCAGGTGGAGCTGAGCGTACAGACTGCTCTGTCGGGCCCTCCGGGAGACTTGCTCCTTCAGATCTACCTCGGCTGCTTTGCCCTTTCCCCTTACTCATTTTCCTCTGTTCTCTTTCAGCCCTTTCCTCTTTGTTTCTGATCTCCCACTGTTTTGCTTTATCAATCAGCCTAGACAAGGTGGGGACCTCTACTGCCAGTACTGCATTATAAAGCGGGGAAATCAGACCCCGCCTGAATCTTTCTATCCTGGCAGCTTCAGTGGGGATGATGTAAGAAGCATACTTCCCCAATCTAGTGAACTCACGAGCGTACTCAGATACGCTCATTCCGGGCATCTGCTTCAGCCTCTCAAACTGAAGAGCCCGATTCTGCCTCTCAGCCGGAGACAAAAACTCATCCATCACTGCTTGCCTGAACTCTTCCCAGGTTGGAGGATTCCTACTGTACAATCTGTCCTCCACGTGCCTCTGGTACCAGCCCCAGGCATCTTCTTTCATTGTGAGCCCTACAAGTTCTATTGCCCTTGCATCAGAACAGGGCAGTCTCCGTATCATCTTTTCAGTCTCCTCTAGGAATCTCTGAGGATCTTCACCTTCTTCCCCCTTAAACTCTGGGGTTCTGAGCCTCAGAAATTCCTGTACAGTAATCCCCTCATCATCTAGAGCCCGCCTGGCCAAACTTCTTGGCACAACTACAGGAGGTGGGATGGATACTACTGACGGGGCAGGAGATTTCCCCCGAGCAATCTGCTCTCTCAGAGCCTGATTCTCTGCCAGTAACTGTTCCATTAATGCATCTCTACTTCCTACCTCTCCTTGATCATCAACCCTCCGTCTATCAGCAGGAGGAGATTTTTCTCTTTGGGGCTCCACATGTGCGGAACCCGCATCCAATGTTATATCTGGCTCCATTCTCCTTGGAAGTATTCTTTATATGTCTCTAAAAGAGTCAAAAAGAGAGGACAGTCGTTACACAGAGCCATAATATATTTTACTGAATTGTAAATGACTCATAAATTAATATACAGAAAAATCCTATGCTCCATAGTATAATGCTATACTTAATCCTGACTCACCCTATTGCTCTGACAGGACTCTTGTTTAACCTGGCTCTGATACCAAGCTTTGTCACGACCCCCGCCCCATTCCCGGCGGGCCGCCGCGACGGTCCTAGGGTGCGGGTAGGCATAAGGCCACCAGCCACCACGTAGAACCCTACTACCTATCAATCATCAATAAATTCTGAAAATTTTGGCATGATGCATGCACAAAATGATCACCTTTCCTATGGTGACCTGTCAGGATTATCTCATTACATACAACAACGCTACCTGTCAGAGCAGCAATCACATAACCTGTCACATAACGAACCTGGACAATATACATCAATACATCATCACAGGCATATAACTCAACTGTATAAAAATCTGGTTCCCATCCATCCATGGTCAAACCCATATCCACAACAGGATCTATGACTGTAACTATACACTAAATACAACAGAAGGTTTATAATACACCAAAAGGGGATAAACCTCTATCTACATTATACTATACTATACTATGGAGCGGCACAGCTAGCAGGCAATCTCTAACCCTGCTCTTCTCTATACAATACCTGCCCTGCAATCAAAAACACCAAACTGGGGAGTGAGTATATGAATACTCAGTGAGTGGAGTAGAGAGTACTATGCACATGAGACAGAATATAATCATGGCTCGAGATGAAATCTCAAGATCAATAACAACATGAACATGAACTCAACATAGAGAATATGGAGTAAATCATCAATATCACCACAATCAATATCAACTCATCTGAAGCATATATGGAATAATCAAGTAAACATATATGCTACTCATGAATATGCTCAACAGATCATAATGCTGGAACATACAAATCAGGTGTCAATATGCTGAAATCATCACTAGACAGCTGTCGGGAGGTGGGTTTTACGCCCCAGGCGAACCAGCAACAACTCCCTACTGTCACATGCATATGCAGGATAAGACACCATATCGATAATGTAAATGCTAAACAGCTGTCGGAAGGTGGGTTTTACGCCCCAGGCGAACCAGCAACAACTCCCTACTGTCACATGCATATGCAGGATAAGATACCACACTAATCATGTAAATACCGGCCAGTATCCAGAACAGAAATCCATCTCACATCTACATACTAAACGGCACCTCGCGGAAATTCTACATCCGCGGAAAGCCATACTGCACCTCGCGGGGTCTTACTATGCCCGGCGGCAAGCAGAATATAAGTCGTAGGACCGGCCGATCCTACGCCTAGGGCCGTGTCCCCCCCTAAGAAGGGACTGGGCTCCGCCCACCCAGAAGGCTACTATGTGCACAAAGGCCGATGTTCAACCCCCATCGACTATAGGTGTCCTGCAGATACTGCCAAGCCATGCATAAATGCCATAATGCACCCTCCCAATACTCTACTAAAAAGGAGTATGATCAAGACTACCACTCACTCGACTCCGACCCAATCATAAACTAACATCAGGGTTAGGAGTGAGGGTCAAGGAAGTGCAATACAACTCAATATACCACTAAAAAGGCTCTACAAATCTTTGAAATGGAGGAAATGAAATCAATTTACAAAAGAAGTTATTTCACAATTTGGAACCAATTTAATTACTCATAAAAGAGTATAATCAAGCTACGACTCACAAGTCTTTAAAATAGAGGAAATGAAATCAATTTACAAAAGAAATCATTTCACAATTCGGAATCAATTTGATTACTCATCAACCCCTCGTAATTCCTCTCAATGTTCCCTCACATGCATGTACAGAATAATCAAGCATGGAGAATCAAGATTATAGAGGAATCTACTACAATATCAATCAATATACTCAAGTGGAATCAATTCACACTTGGCGACATTCATGAAAATGAATTAAGAATGCTCATAGTGCAAAGTCTCACAAGTCTTTGAAATAGAGGAAATGAAATCAATTTACAAAAGAAGTTATTTCACAATTCGGAATCAATTTGGTTACTCATCAACCCCTCGTAATTCCTCTCAATGTTCCCTCAAATGCGTGCACAAGATAATCAAGTATGGAGAAACAAAATTATAGAGGAATCTACTACAATATCAATCAATATGCACAAGTGGAATCAATTCACACTTGGCGGTATTAATGAAAATGAATTAAGGATGCTCATGGTGCAAAGTACATGACTCCCACTCACCTGCCAATCCGGCACGGCCTCGATACGCCTCTAGAATTCTACAGCAGGCAGTGGGGAACTTCTTCCTCTCGTTCCCTAGCTTCTTGCCCAACTGTGACATGCATTTACCATACATTTAGTCTTGTATCAAGGTCATAATCTACGTGCCAATTATAATATAGGGAACTTTAATTGATTCAACTCCCCCGTTCCCTAAATCTTTTCTTTTCTTTCTCTTTTTCTTTTTCTATTAATTAACTCATCATTTATGTGTATTAGGGACTCCCTTGCATGAGTACAAGGTCCCTTTTAGCTTGATCTAGGCTTAATACTCTATTATAGCATGAAATCCCCTATTTTCTACCCGGATGAACAGTAACCCGAACTGATAGTGGGTTACTTCATCCCGGTTTTGATCCACTTTTAGGACTCCAAATTTGATGAAATTTTTACCTAACATTCTACACTCATAGAGGATTCCAAAGAGATAATATGCATCATCATCGGAGGCCGTTTGACCCCCTAAATAATTCGCCAAAGTTGGGACTTCGACACAGTTTTTCCGTAGTGCCGGAAAAATTTGTCGAAATCCGATTCTTTCTCTTTTAACCACCTCTACAACCCTTATCTGATCCCTCTAGACTACATCCACCCTTTGTATAGCCTAATATCATCAAAAGACTAGGTAGGGACGGATATTTACCTTTTTTTTTTTTGAAATCGAGGTCCTTGCGTAGAGGGGAAGGAGATCTACGTTTTTCCCTTCAGCTGGAAGTGCAACCGGAATCTCCCTCCTCCTCGAATCCCCTTCCTCTTCTTCTTTCTTCCTTTCCTTCCCTCTTCTTCTTTTTTTTTTTTTTTCCTCTCTGTCGCCTGAGAACTCCTCTCCCTCTCTGTCTCAATTCCCTCTTCTCAGCCAACCCACCGCCAGACAAACCCCCATTTAAGTCAAATCAAACTTTAAAAATTCCCATTTTGCCCTTGCCACTTCAACGGATCTACAGTTATGCCATTAACTTTTGATTCCTTCCAATTTTACCCCTTATATCAATTTTAAAGGACTATTCTATCCCTTTTTATATAAAAAAAAATTTTGGGGTTATTACAACTACTCCCTGCAACGGTTGTATCTGGCGCTGCTCCACGATCGCCTGTAACAGCCGTACAAGGCGGAGCTCCACTACGCCCTGTCATGGCCGTAGCCAGCGCTGCCCCACGACGCCCTGTAACGGCCGTGTCAGTGGCAGCTCCATCGTGCCCCACGATGACGAACCCCCCTGAAAGACCCCCCAGCCTGGTATATATGCGGCTGGGAGGAGGAGGGGGGGTAAGCAAGAACTTCCAGAGCATTCTCTTACTTGCTACTATTATCTCTCCTTCTCCTCCAATCTCCTCTGACTTGATCGTCGGAGGGCCCCCACTACCCCAGTGGTGGTGCGAGGCTTGCTTGCAGGTTTCCCGGTGGAAGGTGGAGCGCAATCAACACCAACCAAGGCAACTCAAACGGAACCCCGTTCACACCGCTGTGCCAATCGTTCTCGGTTTGGACCACCAGCAACATGTACCATGTGCGTCCTTGCGCCGAGGCGACTGAAGACGTTTCTCTTGTACCATGTGTCCTTGCGCCGAGGCGACTGAAGACACTTCTCTGCTCGGACTCCGTTCTTTGGGGACGTCGGCAGAGAAAAATCCGGAAATAGATAAAATAATGTAAAAGCATTACATAAATGGGTACCTTGTACCGTGTGCGTCCTTGCGCCGAGGCGACTGAAGACGCTTCTCTTGTACCGTGTGTCCTTGCGCCGAGGCGACTGAAGACACTTCTCTGCTCGGACTCCGTTCTTGTACCGTGTGCGTCCTTGCGCCGAGGCGACTGAAGACGCTTCTCTTGTACCGTGTGTCCTTGCGCCGAGGCGACTGAAGACACTTCTCTGCTCGGACTCCGTTCTTCGGGGACGCCGGCAGAGATCCGGTGATGAAGAGCGGGCCGAACTCGTTGGCTGAAGCCGATGGAGCACGAGCCGAGCTCGTCCGGTCAGAGAGGACCGCTAACTCATAGCCGATGGAGCACGAGCCGAGCTCGTCCGGTCAGAGAGGACCGCTAACTCATAGCCGATGGAGCACGAGCCGAGCTCGTCCGGTCAGAGAGGACCGCTAACTCATCTCGATGTCTCGAGCATCCCTATAGCCGGGGCATCCCGACGTCTCGGGGCATCCTGACTGTAGTCAGGGTAGGAGCACGAGCCGAGCTCGTCCGGTCAGAGAGGACCGCTAACTCATAGCCGATGGAGCACGAGCCGAGCTCGTCCGGTCAGAGAGGACCGCTAACTCATAGCCGATGGAGCACGAGCCGAGCTCGTCCGGTCAGAGAGGACCGCTAACTCATATCCCGGCGTCTCGGGCATCCCTATAGCCGGGGCCTCCCGTTGCGGCAGGGCATCCTGACCGTGGTCAGGGTAGGAGAAATAATCCTGACACCATGAGATAATCAGGAAAATCGGTGAGCTCAAAATGAGTATGCGGACCATAAGTTTATTATAGAATGGAATTCATAAAATGAAATTCAATAGTTGAATAATAGGGAACCCCTTAGGGTTCTACTGATGGTACACGCGGAGATTTTCAGAGCTCCAGCTCCGCGGAATAAGAGTCCCGTCTAGGGACTCTAGCTGATAAGTCCCGGGTCGGCGGATGCGCGTGACTCGGTATGGTCCTTCCCAGTTTGGGGCCAGCTTTCCTTGCTCAGTTGGTCGGGAGGCTTCAGCTCTTCTGAGGACAAGATCCCCTGGTCTGAAAGATTTGATTTTGACCCTGGCGTTGTAGTACTGAGCTGTCTTTTGCTGGTACCTCGCCATACGAACTCGTGTGGCCTCCCTTGTTTCCTCGATCAAGTCGAGGTTGCTTCTGAGCTGTGAGGAGTTGGAGCTGGCATCATGATGCTCGACTCTTGGAGAGGGAAGCCCAATCTCCAGTGGGATGATGGCCTCCGTTCCATAAGTTAGGTTGAAGGGAGTCTCGCCGGTGGGGACACGGAACGTGGTCCGGTAAGCCCACAGGACATTATATAGGTCTTCGACCCATTGTCCTTTGGATTTGTCGAGCCTGGCTTTGAGACCCTGCAAAATAGTACGATTTGTTACCTCGGTTTCTCCATTTGTTTGAGGATGCGCGACCGAGGTGAAGCGGTGGTCAATGCCAAGTTCGGAGCAGAACTCTCTGAAGTGAATGTTGTCGAATTGGCGACCGTTGTCAGAGATGAGAATGCGGGGAAGCCCGAATCTGCAGATAATGGACTTCCAAACAAAATCCCGCATCTTCTGCTCGGTGATCCGGGCAAGGGGCTCGGCTTCCACCCACTTGGTGAAGTAGTCGATGGAGACGACCAGAAATTTTCTTTGCCCGGTGGCCAGTGGAAATGGCCCTAGGATGTCAATTCCCCACTGGGCAAAGGGCCAAGGGGAGCTGATAGAAGTCAAAGGGGCCGAGGGCCGGCGCTGAACATTGGCGTTCCTTTGGCACCGGTCACATCTTTGGACGAAGTCCATAGCATCCTTTTGGAGTGTCGGCCAATAATATCCTTGGCGCAGAATTTTATGGGCCAATGCTCGCCCTCCCAAATGGTTCCCGCAAATCCCTTCGTGGACTTCGCGTAGGGCATAATCAGCCTCCGTTGGGCGGAGGCATCTGAGGAGGAGAGAGGTGAAGGATCTCCGATAGAGCTTTCCCTCGTACAATATGTACCGGGTAGCGAGGCGTTTGATCCGGCGAGCCTCTTGTTCGTCGGTGGGGAGGACTTCGTCTTGCAGGTAGCCAATGAGTTCGTCCATCCAGCTTGGCTCGAACTCAGTGCAGAGGGTCTGCTCGGGCTCATCTGTACTAGGCTTTTGGAGATACTCCAGTACTGCCTCCTTGGGAAGCTCGCTCATGCGAGAGGACGCCAGCTTTGATAGCTGGTCGGCCCTGAGGTTCTCCGACCTGGCAACATGTTGAATGTGAAAAGAGTCCAGGATCGAGGCGAGATCCCGTACCTTCTGAAGATACTTCTGCATGGTCGGGTCTCTGGCTTCGAAGTCGCCCACAATTTGGTTGACGACGAGCTGAGAATCGCTGAAGGCCTTCAAGTCCTTCACTCCTAGCTCTTTGGCTAGCTTGAGCCCGGCGACGAGCGCTTCGTACTCCGCCATATTATTGGAAGCTGGGAACTCGAGACGCAGGGCTGCTCGGCGACCACTCCTTCTGGGCTAGTGAGGATGAGCCCTGCTCCGCTACCCCCCGAGTTTGAAGAGCCATCGACATGCAGAGTCCATGTCAAACTCGGGGTCTGCTCCACTGGTGGTTCAGGTTCGATCTCGATCTCATCCAGTATAGTGCACTCGACAATAAAGTCTGCGAGCGCTTGTGCTTTGATCGCCGGTCTGGGTCGGTACTCGATGTCGAATTCGCCGAGCTCGATGGCCCACTTGGCGATCCGTCCCGCGCGATCTGATTTCTGCAGGATCTGCTTGACCGGCTGGTCGGTCAGCACAGCCACTGTGTGGGCTTGGAAGTACGGTCGGAGCCTTCGATCCGAGATGACTAGAGCATAGGCGGTCTTCTCGAGCTTGGTGTATCGGGTCTCGGCGTCCCTCAAGACTCGGCTGGTATAATACACTGGCTTTTGAAGTTTGCCCTCCTCTCGGACCAGGACCGAGCTTACTGCCATAGGGGAGACGGCCAGATATAAGTAGAGGATCTCACCCTGTTGTGGCTTTGTGAGCAGGGGAGGGGAAGCCAGGAGATGCTTGAGCTCCTCGAAAGATTGTTGGCACTCGTCCGACCATAAAAAGTTCTTCGGCTTCTTGAGGGCTGCAAAGAATGGAAGGCAGTGCTCAGTCGAGCGGGAGATGAATCTCCCGAGGGCTGCAACTCGGCCTGTGAGCCGTTGTACCTCCTTGACCGTCCTGGGGGGCGTCATCTTTTGGAGGGCTCGGATCTTCTCTGGATTGGCCTCAATTCCTCGCTGTGTAATGATGAAGCCGAGGAATTTGCCGGAGGTGACCCCGAATGCACACTTGGCTGGATTGAGCTTCATCTGGTACTTTCGGAGTGTGGAGAATGCTTCATTGAGGTCGGCTATATGATCTTGCGCCACCTTGCTTTTTACCAGCATATCATCCACATAGACCTCCATATTCCGGCCTATCTGATCTTTGAAGATCCGGCTGACCAGTCTTTGATAGGTTGCCCCGGCATTTTTCAAGCCGAACGGCATTACCTTGTAGCAGTAGGTTCCCCCATCGGTGATAAAGGCGGTCTTCTCCTCGTCTTCTGGCGCCATGCGGATCTGGTTGTATCCGGAAAAGGCGTCCATGAATGCCAGCAGCTCGTGACCCGAGGTGGAGTCCACGAGCTGGTCGATGCTGGAAAGTGGGAAGCTGTCCTTCGGGCAGGCTTTATTCAGGTCGGTGTAGTCCACACACATACGCCACTTCCCGTTGGCCTTCTTGACGAGGACCACATTGGCGAGCCACTCCGGGTAGGCTATCTCCCGGATGAAGCCGGCTCCAAGGAGCTTACTGACCTCCTCGGCTGCTGCTCGCTGGCGCTCAGGGGCGGCGCCTCGCTTCTTCTGCCGCACAGGCTTGCTGGTCGGCTTTACTTGGAGCCGGTGGACCATGACCTCTGGATCTATCCCCGGCATGTCCGCAGGCGACCATGCGAAGACATCCATGTTGTCTCGCAGGAAATTGACGAGACGACTCCTCTCGTGCTCATCGAGGCTAGAGCCGACCTGCACGGTTAGCTCAGAAAAGCTCTCTCGTAAGGAAACTTGGATTAGTAACTCACCAGGCTGTACCCGCTCTTTCTGAGGGTCGACCCGTGCCTCCATGACCTCAGTTGAGGGCTGGTCAGTCGCTGGGGCAGGCGCCTCGGCGGGTCGCTTTGCCTCGTGGGTCGCCAGGTAGCATCTCCTTGCCAGCATTTGGTCCTCTCAGACTTCGCCGACCCCCTGGCTGGTGAGGAATCGCATGAGCAGGTGATGAGTGGAGACCACCGCTCGGAGGGCGTTGAGGCCTGGCCTTCCGAGGATGGCGTTATAGACCGAGGGAAGGCGTATCACGAGGAAGTTCATTCCCACGGTACTTTCACGGGGGGCGAGCCCGGCTGTGACCAGAAGGTTGATCTCGCCCTCTACTGGGACTGAATCCCCAGTGAATCCAACCAACGGAGCATTCATCCTCCGCAGCTGTTCTTTGGTCATCCCCATTTTACAATATGCACCAAAGTACAAAACGTTCGCCGAGCTTCCATTATCAACTAAGATGCGTTTTACATCAAATCTATTTATGATCATGGAGATGACCACGGCATCATCATGGGGAGTTTCGACTCCCTCTAAATCATCATCTGAAAAGGAGATGGCTTCAGAGGCGCGCAGGCGCTTTGAGGAGGTTTCTTCCTCCGAAGCTTCTCCAGCCGAGGCTCCTCCTCGGATAGTGTTGATGACGCCGGCGATGGGCCTGTTGGCATTCAAACCTTCAGGCTGTGCTGCTCCTTCGGCGGGCTGCTTCTCTTCACGCCGGCCTTGCACAAACCGATCGAGCACCCCCCGGCGGATGAGTGCTTCGATCTCATTTCGGAGCTGGTAACACTCCTCGGTATCATGGCCTTGATCCCGGTGGAAACGGCAATACTTCCGGTTATCGCGCCGGATTCGGGTATCAGGCTTCGGAGGTGGGAGCCGGATGCGATCCGGACTCTCGATCTCCATGACGATTTCGGCCCGAGGAGCGTTGAGGGGAGTGTATCTTTCATACCTCCCTTCAGGTGCAGGGGCTTGCAGTGGGAACCTCGGGCGGGGTGGTGACCTCTGCCGTGGCGGTACCCTCAGCCGGGGTGGACTCTTTGGGCGGGGCGGATTCTTAGCTCGTTGCGGAGACGGGCTTTTAGGCTGGCCGCGCTCCTCGCGGCGTCTCTTCTTGGGGTTCTGCTCGGCTCCGCCCCGCCTGGCTGCCACGGCTTCTTCTGCCTTGGCGTACTTCCGCGCCCGAGCGAACATTTCGGTGAGGTCCGCGGAAAAACTCTTCTCGATCGAGAAGAGAAATCTGTAGGACCGGGCTCCAGTCTTCAGTGCCGACATGGCGATTGACTGGTCAAGCTCCCGGACCTCCCATGTTGCGAAGGTGAACCGATCCAAATACTCCTTGAAGGATTCTCCCTCCTTTTGTTTGATATCGAGGAGGGAGTCGGATGTCCGCCGCTGGGGCTGGCTGGCGGCGAAATTGCCAGCAAACTGTCTGCCGAGCTGCTCAAAGGAGGAGACAGTACTCGGCTTTAGCCCGGTAAACCACAACCGGGCTGGTCCTCGGAGTGTCGCCGGAAAAGCTTTGCACATCATGGCCTCCGAGGCTCCTTGTAAGGCCATTAAGACCCGGTAGCTTTTCAGGTGGTCCAGGGGATCAACCTTGCCGTTGTAGGGCTCCACCTGGGGCATCTTGAACCGTGACGGGACCGGTTCATCTTCGATTTCCTGGGAGAAGGGCGACTTCGTATTGAACTCGAAGTCGCCGTTACGTCCTGACTTCCTCCCGTGGAGTGCCTGGATTTGACGTTCCAGCCTCTCGACCTTCCGGTCGAGTTCATCGTTCTGGAGAATCGCTGCAGCGGTTCGTTCGAGCGCAGGTTGCCCTGGAACCGACTCAGCTTCTGAAGGCTGTGGCCAACCTCCGTGGCCTCTGGCTGGGCGCTCTCTCCAGGGGGAGGCCTGGACTTGGGAGTCCTGACCTTGAAGGGGAAGTCCACTTGTAGGAGGCTCCGGCTGAACCGGAGCTGGAGGAGGCGGTGCCGTTGGGATGCCCCTGGGTTGCAGGCTTTGGACAGCGGTAGCCAGGGCCTGCACTTGTTGTACCAGGGCATCGAACTGCTCCGGCCGAACTTGATGAACTGACTCGGTCGGAGGTGATGAGTTCCGGACGGAACGCTCCGGACTAGGTGGAGGTCGTTGAGAGGCATTGGAAGCCCCTTTGCTTCTTAGCTTCATGGCAACGAACTCGGGCCCTTCCTCTAGCGCCAACTGTTGCTGGAAATTGGACCCGGGGGCCGCCGCGAAGCCGGAGAAGGAGGAGCTCCGCTGCTACAGGGGGCGGACGGCGGTGCGCCGGCCGGCTGCGTCCTCCACCGTGGGGCGTGGGAGCGTCCGAGGAGGGGAGTGGTGCGTCCAGTCCTGCCCTGTCCTACAAAAAAGCCGGTGGCCGGGCTCCCCGGCGCCGGCCCTCCGATGCCTAAGTCAGAAGGGGCAAGTATGTGGAGAGAGCGGGGAGGAGAGTATGTGGAGAAGACACAGAGGATATCTGGATAAGATCAAGAAGATGAAAGGGATGATGTCATCAATTGTGTCTGTGCTTCCTCCCACCCCCTCCCGAAGGGTCCAGTCCGGGGAGTTTTTGTTAGGGGTTTCTCAGAGTCCGTCCGGAGAGAGTCCCTCCTCTTCCCCCCCAGGCTTCCTTTTATAAAAGGATTTGGTTACCTGAAAGGTGACAGGAGGTTTGTCCTGTTCTGTGATAATTGGGCACGATTTAGCCCATTAATGGCGTAGTGGAGAACGGGACCGGATCAGACCGGAACCAGGAAGTTGTCACGGTCGATCGGACCTGTTGGAGTTGTTGAACCGCCGGCCGTGGTGGGCCTGGGGTCCGTGGATGGTAAGTGCATTTATTACCGAATGAACCGGCGGTCAGGTAGAGCCATACGCTCTGATGGTTCAGTGATCCGGAGATCGTCTTGGGCCGTGTTCATTAAATGACTTGAGTGCATCGGAGACTTGAGGGAGTCTCGTGCATTAATGGCAGGTCGTGGCGAATGCCTGCGAAGATCTTATGCCTTGATGGCTTGGAGATAACGGTAGGTTACAAGCTGTAAGAGTTGTCAAGTCACTTGGACTTTAGGCGGAGGTTAAGCATTAAGGCATCGGCTCGGCAGGGGTGCCGAGCCGAGCTGGTCGCCCAATGGGGCGCCCTGTGGCGGGGCCCCTTTGAGTACTTCTGGTCGGCGCTCTTTAGGCGAGCACCTTCTAGCAGAGCGCTTCTATTCGGCGCTTTTTGCCCCCTGGTCGGCATCCCTTGGCCGAGCATCCCTACTTTGATTATTTTGGCTGGGCGCCTCTTCTTGGCGCTCTCTCTGGTCGGCATCCCTTGGCCGAGCAGTTCTCTGATCGGCACTCCTTGGCCGAGCAGCTCTCTGGTCGGCGCTCTCTGACCGAGCAGCTTTCCGGTCGGCGCTCTTTGGCTGAGCGCCTCCGTGGACGCATGACTTGGGGTTTTTCCCCCAACAGAAAGATTGATGAGAAAAGAGCAGGGTAATTTGTGAACAGAGGACTGACCTTTTCCTATGTGGGCTATGTGGAGGCGGAGGCCTCTGATGTTCAGATAAGAATGCTCTATCTTCTCCATTTCCTGCTGGAATTCCCGGTGGCTGGAGGAGAGGAGAAAGACTCGAGAGGACGAGATGATGATGAAATCTGGAGAGGAGCTTCAAGACCGAAAAAACTGACCCTTCTATAAATAAGAATTAAGATAAATGCTACCGTGCTTTTACCAACCGGTAAATCAAAATCCTTCCGTAGTAAATAAAAGCTGAGTATGCCCTTACCAATCTAAAAGCTAAGTTTTTTTAGTAAATAAATCAAAATCCTGTCCCCCTTTTTTTTGGGTGGTTCTATATACACCCCCCCTATTGCTCAGGACACCCCCCAAAAATTAAAAAAAAATTAAATACTCTCTACACCCCCCCATTTGCTAAGGACACCCCTAAAAAATTAAAAATTCCTAAATTACCCCCACCCTCCCCACCCCCTCATCTAAATTGCTCTCTACACCCCCCAAACCCCCCCCCCCCACCCCGCTCTTCCCCTCCAAAACACCCGCCGGCTTCTCCCTTCCGCCCAAAAAACCTCGCCTCAAGCACCTCGCCGGCGGCCAAACCCCCTCCGTCTCCCCCTTCTCCCTCTCGTCGCCGGTCGGTGCAGTGCACCTCGCCAACGCCCAAAACCCCCCCGTTCCCCCTTCTCCCTCTCGTCGCCGGCATTCTCCCGATCTCCGACCACCTCGCCGGCTTCTCCCGGAACCACCTCCCCGGCCATCTCCCGAGCAACGAGCACCTCGCCGGCGCCTCCACGACCACCTCGAGGTAGCTCCCCCCCCCCCCCGCCTCCCCTTTTGTTCGGCACTGGATCGCCGAACAAAAGGCTTCTGTTCGGCTGAACAGTGCCGAACAGAAGCCTTCTGTTCGGCTGCACAGTGCCGAACAGAAGGCTTCTGTCCGGCACTGTGCAGCCGAACAGAAGGGTTCTGTCCGGCTCTGTGCAGCCGAATAGAAGCCTTCTGTTCGGCACTGTGCAGCCGAACAGAAGGCTTCTGGTGCCAAATCGCGTGCCGTGCTGAATTATTTTCTTTGATATAGCCTAACATTGAATTTCTATATTTTCAGACATGGATCCCGGTCCCGCCAGAGTTAGACCTACGGCGTCAGCTAGGAGACGTCGTGCTAGGATTGCTTCTCCCGAGCCTGCTCATATGCCATCGCCCTCTCCTGAGTCAGAGCATGATGATATGCCCGCTAGGGGCGAAGACGATGAGTCCGTTGGACCATGTCCAGGAGGTCCAGAGGATGAGTCCGTCCTGATCAGTTTCAGGACGCATATAGCAGCTTCCATCTGGAGGCAA